>NC_135954.1:102498808-102798808 GCF_053455715.1 Rhinoraja longicauda
TTCTGAAAACCTCTATCAGATTCCCTCCTAACTTTAGTTTAGTTTAATGTGTAGGATGGAACTGCAGATGCTGGTTTACACCGAAGATAGACACAAAATGCTGGAGAAACTTAGCGGACGGAACAGATAGCATCTCTGGATAGAAGGAATGGGTGACATTTCGGGTCTCCACCCTTCTTCAGACTAGTTTAGTTTGGTTTAGTTTATTGTCACGTGTACAGTGAAAAGCTAACCAATCAGCGGAAAGACTATACAATCAAATCATCCACAGTGTGATTTTTCCTAGTGTAAGAAAGACTAACACATATTATCCAGACCACGTGCACAATAAAAATCTCTCATCTCTGGAATCATTTCAATACGTTGCCAAAGCTTCAAAGAAATCCTCAGCTAAGTCCCATTAAAATACAATGGGCACAAAAACCATCTTTCATTCCCTCCTTCAGCAACTCACCCTAATCTCACCTGCTTTGCCCCTGGCAAGGATTTTCCAGTCATTCTCCACAAGGTGACATTCAGGTCAAATAAAAGGTTCTGTAGAGTTACAAAAGGACACAAAGTGCTGGAGTAACTCAGCAGATCAGGCAACATCTCTGGAGAACATGGATAGGTGATGTTTCAGGTTGAGGCCCTTCTTCAGACAGTTCTTTGTTTCTACATTTTGACTGCTCCACTGCAAAATCTCCTCAAGGTGGGCTAGTCTGACGAAGGGCCTCAACTATTATGCACGGTGCATTTTAAAGTTCACAAGTTCTTAAGTTCTAGGAGCAGAATTAGGCCATTCGGCCCATCATGTTTACTCTGCCATTCAATCATGGCTGATCTATCTTTCCCTTTGATCTCATTCTCCTGCCTTCTCCCCATAACGTCTGACACCTTTGCTAATTAAGAATCCGCTAATATCCGCCTGAAAAATATCCATTGACTTGGCCTCCACAGCTTTCTGTAGTAATTAATTCCACAGATTCACCCACTGACTAAAGAACTCAACTAAAGGCTTAATAGAACAATTCAGATAGGAAATGGGAGGGTGTGCTTTGTTCCTGTTAAAATCAATTATTTTCTTAATGCTAGTGAACTTTATTTTCTGTTAGGAAAAAATTCATTAGCGTCAAGAAAAAATCTGAGCGACCTTTATTCTAAAATATCAGTTTAGCTGATCCTAAGATCTTTGTGAAGCACCTTCCAGATTCCGGTTTTCATCATGATGGCAGATTTTAAAGTAGAAAATTAACTCCTCCCCTCAGTACACAATTTAGTTTTCATTGCCATTACCTGTCACGTTTAGTCCTGACTCTCCCCTTTCCCAGCGTTCTTCCCTCTCCCCTCCCCTCCCAATCAGTCTGGAGAGGTCCCAACATGAAACATCATATATCCATGTTCTCCAGAGATGCTGCCATACCTGCTGAGTTACTCCAGCACTTTGTGTCTTTTTGTGTATTAATCAACATCTGCAGTTCTTTGTTTTGCTCATTCTTTATCCTGGAGCAATCTTTCTGCTGTATTACATCTATGCTCATGGAGGTCTACAGCACAGAAACAGGCTTTTGAGCGGTCGACATGTCCCAGCTACACTAGTCCCTCCTGCCCGCGTTTGGCCCGTATCCCTCCAAACCTGTCCCATCCATGTACCTGTCTGACTGTTTCTTAAATGTTGCCTCAACTACCTCCTCTGGCAGCTCCTTCCATACACCCACCCACCCCCCCTTTGTGTGAAAAAGTGACCCCTCAGATTCCTATTAAATATTTCCCCCTTCACCTTAAACCTATGTCCTCTGGTCCGTGATTCCGCTACTCTGGGCAAGAGACTCAGTGAGCGTAACTGCTTCTGCCACCTTCACAGGCAACCACCTTCTGGGCAAATCATTTTTCCCTCAGATCCCCTGTAAACCTCTTACTCTTCAACTTAAACTTTTGGTTATTTTAAACATCCCACTGAAGAAGGAAAGTTTCACTCCACATTTTCTACATTGCTCACAATTCTGTATATTTCTAACAGTCAGGTCGTCCTCTCAGACTTCTCTGCTCCAGCATATCCAGACCATATTTTGAACTTTACTATCCTGGGCAACATTCTCATCAATCTCCTCTACACCCTCCCTAGTGTATTCGCATCCTCCCTACTGCACGGCGATTAGCACAGTACATAATCTCCCGAACAAACTGCTATTAGTTTACTCAGAAACATAGAGTGATACAGCGTGGAAACTTGCCCTTCGACCCAACTTGCCCACACCGGCCAACATGTCCCAGCTACACTAATCCCACCTACCTGCGTTTTGCCCACATCTCTCCAAACCTGTCCTATCCATGTAATGGTCTTGTGGTCGTACTTGTGGTCAGAGGTCTCTTCACCATTAATCCATTCAATTAATAATTTCAATTTGTCAAATTTGCACAACATTGTGCGTTTTAGATTTTTTAGATTTAGAGATACAGCGCGGAAACAGGCCCTTCGGCCCACCGAGTCCGCGCCGCCCAGCGATCCCCGCACACTAACACTATCCTACACCCACTAGGGACAATTTAAAAAAAACATTTACCCAGTCAATTAACCTACATACCTGTACGTCTTTGGAGTGTGGGAGGAAACCGAAGATCTCGGAGAAAACCCACGCAGGTCACGGGGAGAACGTACAAACTCCGTACAGACGGCGCCCGTAGTCAGGATCGAACCTGAGTCTCCGGCGCTGCATTCGCTGTAAGGCAGCAACTCTACCGCTGCGCCACCGTTTAATAGAGGTTAATGAACAGTGGGTTTTTGTGTGGTTTAAAAATAAGAATGAGTTATTCTATCCAAATGGCTGAGCTTTTTTAGTATCCTATATGTTGGAAATGTCATTAGAGTCATTTTTATTCAAGGCTTAGCCTAGCAAGAAGTTACTTGCAAAGACCAGCAGAGGGCAGGATAGTGACATCAACTCAGATATTCAAACTCCAGTTACCAAAGTTGGAGGGAGAGGGGGAGAATCCAGTTCCACCAGTCTTACGTACATCAGACTTATGAATTTAATATTACGTGAGCTCGCTTTGTACGTAGGGGGAGTCCATACATTGTGTGTTCATAACCTGGGGACAGCCTTTCGGCATTTTATAACTTTTTTAATCACCTGAAGAATCACTTTGATTTAGTATCTTCAGTTTGTTTGGAAAATATACTCAATGGATTTTTACAAACAAGCAGTAACAAATTTAATTTCTGGCATTATTACACATTTATTAACGCACAGGCAGCTACTGGTGGAATTACAAATTCACCACCAAAACTCCTTGAGATTTGAGTAATTAGTTTAGTCTAGTTCAGTTTAGTTTAGAGATACAGGGCAGAAACAGGCCCTTCGGCCCACCGAGTGCGCACTGACCAGCGATCCCCGCACATTAAGCCTACACACACTGGGGACAATTTACACTTATACCAAGTACACAAACCCAATACCATTAACCTACAAACCCGTACGTCTCTGGAGTGTGGGAGTAAACTGAAAATCTCGAAGAGAACGCACTCGGTCACAGGGAGAACATACAAACTCCGTAGAGACAGCATCCGTAGTCAGGATCGAACCCGGGACTCAAGTGCTGCAAGTGCTGTAAGGAGGCAACTTACCCTTGCGCCACCGTGCCACCCACAGTAATTAACATAATATTTTTATTATTTCTTGCAGGCTACTGAAAGAAAGAAATATTCTTTGTGAAAACTTTTCTGGTATTCCTGCCAAACACTGTAAATTGATTGTAGGCACAAAATGCTGGAGTAACTCAGCGGGACAGGCAGCATCTCTGGAGAGAAGGAATGGGTGGCGTTTCGGGTCAAGACCCTTCTTCAGCCTGAAGCCTGAAGAAGGGTGTTGACCCGAAATGTCACCCATCCCTTCTATCCATAGATGCTGCCTGTCCCGCTGAGTTACTCATAAGTGATAATTGGGCTATTTGGCCCATCAAGTCTACTCCGCCATTCAATCATGGCTGATCTATCTCTCCCTCCTAACCCCATTCTCCTGCCTTCTCTCCATAACCCCTGACACCCGTACTAATCATTTCCATACTCCAACAGACACTCCTACTTTTGTGTCTATCTTCAGTGTAAACCAGCATCGGCAGTCCCTTCCTACTGTAGATTGATTAATGTAGACGCATGGAGTAATTAGTTAAGTGAGATGTGTAAGTAAAGTACTTTGTTCATACAGTGGAGCAGCGGTAGAGTTGCTGCCTTACAGTGCTTGCAGCGCCGGAGACCGGGGTTTGATCCCGACTACGGGTGCTGTCTGCACGGAGTTGGTACGTTCTCCCTGTGACCTGCGTCAGTTTTCTCTGAGATCTTGGGTTTCCTCCACACTCCAAAGACGTACAGGAATGTAGGTAAAACTGGCTTGGTAAATATAAAAAATTTCCCTAGTGTGTTTAGGGTAGTGTTAATATGTGGGGACTGCTGGTCGGCGTGGACCCGGTGGGTCGAAGGGCTTGTTTCCGTGCTGTATCTCTAAACGAAACTAAACCAAACTAAATTTGGAGACAAAAGAGAGAATTTGGACATTGAAGTCTTGAGAAATTTCCATCTAGGAAGAAATGGATGTGTGACCTTACTAGGAAAACTTTGCAAAGTTTTAGTCTCCTTATCTGTGAAAGGATATCGTGTCACCGAGATAGCGCAGTGCAGGCTCATCAGAGAGATTCCTGGTATGGCTGAACTGTCAGTTCAGAGTGATTGAGGCATGTGGGCCTGAACTCAATGCACCTCAGAAGAATGTGAAGAGATTTGATTGAAACATGCGCAATTGATACAGGGGTTAACAGGCTAGACATAGAGAAGATGCTTGTCCTGACTGAAGCATTCTAGAGGGAGAGGTCACAGTCTCATGGACAGAAGGTATGTCATTTAGACTGAGAAGTAGAGAACATTTTTCACTCAATAGGCTGGTAAATCAATGTATTTCTCTACCACAGTAGGCAATCGGGCGGCACGGTGGCGCAGCGGTAGAGTTGCTGCTTTACAGCGCCAGAGACCCGGGTTTGATCCTGACTACAGGTGCTGTCTGTACGGAGTTTGCACGTTATCCCTGTGACTGGGTGGATTTTCAATGTAAGGCAGCAACTCTACCGCAGCGCCACTGTGCCACGATCATCTGCCTCTCCATTATTATTGCTGAGTCAACATCCCTACTATATCCACATGGTGTGTGTATCGTTCCATATGGCCCTGCCATCAGTGGACAGAGAGCTGGAAAGTGCAGGAAAGATTCACAAGGATAGAGGGCGGCACACTGGCGCAGCGGTAGAGTTGCTGCTTCACAAAGCCAGAAACCCAGGTTCAGTCCTGACAAAGGGTGCTGTCTGTATGGAGTTTGTACGTTCTCCCCCTGACCGCGTGGGGTTTCTCTGGTTTCCTCCCACACTCCAAAGACGTACAGGTTTGTAGTTTAATTGGCTTCTGTGAATTGTTCCTGCTGTGAAAGGTTCGCTGGTCGGCATGGATTAATTGGACCGAATGGCCTGTTCCCACGCTGTAGTTCTAAACTAAACTAAACTAAACTTGCTTGGACTGGACAGCTTGAGTTATAAGGAGAGATTGGAGTGGCTGTGCCTGAGTTCCCTGGAGTGTAGGAGGCAGAAGGGTGACCTCATGGAGATAGACAAAATCAAGGTGTATGTTCATGGTCTTTATCCCTGAGCAGGAGAGTCTAAAACTAGAGGGCATGTTTAAGGTGAGAAGGGAAAGACAAAAGGGTTAGAGTTACAACAGACGGTTGTGGGGCAAGCTGGTAGAGGATGTGGTGTAGGTGGGTGCATTCACAAGGTTCAAAAGAGACTTAGATAGGTACATGAATTGGAAAGGTTTGGAGGGAGATGAGCCAAATGAGACTAGCTTAGATAGGCAGTTTGGTTGTTATGTGGAAGTCATGCCTTAGGGACTGTTTCCAATCTCTATGACTCCAGGACCATTGCTTGAGACGGAAAAATGAGTAGCACTGACACGTTGTAAGAAAAGGTATTGAATTGACGGCATCATGAATGAAGGGACAGGTGCATCGAACATTATTTTCTCCATGTTATGAATAAAATATATTTTTTAATGAATTCTTCATGGGGATTGTGCACAGCTCCATCCAGGACCTTAAGAAATTGCAGCGAACTGTGGACGAAGCCCAGGCCATCACAGAAACCAATCTCCTTTCTATCGACTCAAATTATACCTCACGCTGCCTCGGCAAGGCCAGCGGCATAATCAAGGACGAGTCGCACCCTGGCCACTCCCTCTTCTCCCCTCTCCCATCAGGCAAAAGATATAGAAGTGTGAAAACGCACACCTCCAGATTCAGGGATAGTTTCTTCCCAGCTGTTATCAGGCAACCGGATCATCCCACCACAACCAGAGAGCAGTGCTGAACTAACAGCTACCTCTTTAATGTCCCTCGGACTATCTAACAATCCCTGAAGGTGGCAGCACTGCTACAAGGTTTTGAAGAATAGGTTGATTGAGGTGTGTAAAAGTCCAAAAGACATATTTAGGGTAGGGTCATAGAGTCATCGAATGATACAGCATGGACACAGACCCTTCGGCCCACACTGGCCAACATGTCCCAGCTACACTAGTCCCACCTGCCCGCATTTGGTCCCTATGCCTCCAAACCTGTCCTATCCATGTACCTGTCTAACCGATCGGACATTGCCGGCTTTACCTTGCACTAAACGTATCTATACGCTGTAAATGGCTCAATTGTAATCATGTTTTGTCTTTCTGCTGATTGCTTAGCACACAACAAAAGCTTTTCACTGTACCTCAGTACACGTGACAATAAACTAAACTGAACTAAATACCAGCCTGCATATGGCCCATATCCCTCTTAGCCTGTCCTATCCATGTAGCTAACTAATTGTTTTTTTTGATTGTTATGGTAGTCTTTGCCTCAACTACCACCTCTGGCAGCTCGTTCCATACACCCACCACCCTGTGTGTGAAAGAGTTGCCCGCAGGTTCCTATTAAATCTTTTCACCTTCACCTTAAACCTATGTCCTCTGGTCCTCGATTCCTCAACTCTGGACAAGAGACTAACAGAACTTTTTTTTCCTCTCTGTGGTAGAGGTGCTTAAGGCCAGAGGGTATAAGTTTAAGATGAGGAGTTGGAGGCATAGAGGGGTATCTTATCACCCTGAGGGTGGTTGCAATCTCGGACCTGCTACCCGAGGGATTGTGAGAGGCAGAGACTCTTACACAATGTCAGAAGCATCTGGACGTGCATTTGAATCACCAGGGCATGACAACTATAGACCAAGAGTTATAAAATGGGGTTAGTGGGCATAGTTATGGAATGGTTGTCATCAAAGATACTGGAGGAGCACGATGAACCACTCCGTCGAAGTCGCCTGTACTGAAGTGTAGTACGCAAAGGAGTGTAACGTCCGCCATTTTAGTAGGCACAACTCGCCATTCGTTATGCCTCTCGCAGTGTGATCAGTGTTTTGGGGGAACAGTACATGCGATGATACCATAAAAATGCAGAATATATCTCATTTATCAATTCACGGATTTTTGTTATTTTTCTTTTAAAATGTTTCTGCAAGTTTCTGCAAGTTTCTGCCTACTAAAATGGCGCCATGACATACTACGGTTTTTAGGGTGGAGTAGTCTATCTTGTTCTGCTCTGTTATCTTTGGTTGTCATAGACGTGGTGGGCTAAAGAGTGAAATTCATGTTTGTATACATTTCAGTACAAGTATCACTATACATAAGCACCTAGATACATATTAGGCAAGCAACTCCGACAGAGTTCACATGTATAGCAGTAGTACACTAATACAGTATACAGTGTCAACAGTTTGGCGCCATTTTTAAGTCCCAGTTGTTGTAGGTGCAGGGACCTTGTCCTGACCATGAAGGCCCGTTGTCCTGGCGACGTTGCAAGATCGGCCTGGCCTAGCGTAGCCGTTGGTGTCCTCCGCCGCTGCTCCACCGCTGCAGGCAGCGTGTGGTCCACGTGCTCGGCCTGTTGGAGTGGCGCCTGGTCCAGCCGACCCCAGGCTGCTGCAGGGCCTCCAGCCGATGAGTCCGTGCACTACCTCCCACAGCCGGTCGAGGATTGTAGCTGGTCCCCTGGTGCCGTGTGGAAGCACCAAACGTTGATACACATCCTTGCCTCCGCTCCTTGCTATTCAGCATGTTGGTTCCATGCCAACTTCCAACAGAACAATCTCATTTCCCCTCTTTTACTTGCTGGGCTCATTAATAAATCCAGTGTTATTGGACATTATTTCCCCTTGGCCTTTGAAAAATAAAACACTTATTCATGACTCATCCTGATTCTGTTTCTACTGCCAGGCTGTGGTAACCTGATTCTGTCACAATGAGTTAGACATATATAGAAAGATCTTTTTTTTTCCCCATTGATGCATTATCTTATACTTTTCCTCTGCATGGTTGTAGACAGTCTATCAACTCTCTGATTAAGCGAAATTCCCTCTGCTGTTTTTTCTCTCTCACATCACACCCATGTCCCTCAGTGCAAATATTCTGTTGCTGTCACCCTGTCTTTCCGTCCCCCTGTCTTACTTTTTTTTTTCAGAATTTGAAGCATATCCTTTCAGAATATGTGTCATTTATGGATCTCAATCTGTGACAAAATCTGTACATCAAGTCACACGGCATGGAAACAGGCCATTCGGCCCACCATGTCCACACCACCCAGTGGCCACCCAACTGTATCACTCTTATTTTCCAGCACTTGGGCCACACCCTTCTATATCCGTCTCCTCCATTGTCAGAGTGAGGCCCAACGCAAATTGGAGGAACTGTACCTCATATTTCACCTGGGCAGCTTGTTGTTTTGTTGTTCGTCCTTCGGGTTTGAAGATGACCATGACTTCACTTTCAGTTGGAGGATTGGTGACTGTGAGTCCTGAAGTGACTGGTGAGGCCAATTCGGGCCCGGAAGGCATGCCCACACGTAGGACACAAGTCGATGGGTGCTGCAGTGGAAGTGGAGGTAGCCCGGGCCTTGCCACCTGGGCAGCTTACAACCCAGCGGTATGAACATTCATTTATCTAACCTTCAAGTAACCCTTGCTTTCCCTCTCTCATCGTCCCTCCCCCACCCCAGTTCTCCGACTAGTTTCACCGTCCTCCAGATTAATGTTAGTGTCTGTGTGCCTCGTTGTTACCTTCCCCTCAGCCAACAATGAACCATTCTACATTTCCTTGAGCAGCGTCTACATTGATCTGTCCTTTTCACACCTTACTCTTCCATACCTCTAGTCTCCCTCTCCCCTGACTCTCAGTCCGACGAAGGGACTCAATAGACAATAGACAATAGACTGTGGGTCCTGAAGTGACTCGACCCAAAATGTCACCCATTCCTTCTCTCCCAAGATGCTGCCTGACCCATTGCGTTACACCAGCATTTTGCTGTCTCCCTTCAAAATCTAGGTGCTCTATTAGACACTTCTAAACTGCTGTCAGCAACTCTGCTCCCACCACACAATTGATGACTGGTGTTTTGTAAACTGCCACAAAGGCAGTTTTGATCATTACTTTGTTTGTATGTTTTTTTTGTTTCTGAATAAAAGTATTTGTATTTAAAAAAAAATTAAAACTACACCCTCCGGCATTCCAATTACTTACCATTCTTCAGGTGAAAGGGGTTCTCTTCAGATTCTCCCTAAATCTCTTATCCCTCACCCTAGATCTATGTCCGCTGGTACTGTTTACTTTGACACGGGCTAAGGTTTCCTGCAGCCCAACCTGTTTAAGTCCTTCATAATTGTATACAGAGATACAAGCCTGAGATACAGATGCAGATAGAGATACATGTCCCTTTACCTCCCCCCCTCAACTCCATCCAAGGACCCAAACAGTCTCTCCAGGTGAGACAGAGGTTCACCTGCACTTCCTCCAACCTCATCTATTGCATCCGCTGCTCTAGATGTCAACTTATTTACATCGGCGAAACCAAACGCAGGCTCGGCGATCGCTTCACTCAACACCTGCGCTCAGTCCGTACTAACCAATCTGATCTCCCGGAGGCTGAGCACTTCAACTCCCCCTCCCATTCCCAGTCTGACCTTACTGTCATGGGCCTCCTCCAGTGCCATAATTGAGGCCCACCGGAAATTGGAGGAACAGCACCACATATTTCGCCTGGGCAGCTTGCAGCCTAGTGGTATGAACATTAACTTCGCCAACTTTAAATAGTTTCTCTGTCCCTCTCTTCCCCTCCCCCTTCCCAGATCTCCCTCTATCTTCCTGTCTCCACCTCTATCCTTCCTTTGTCCCGCCCCCCCTGACATCAGTCTGAAGAAGGGTCTCGACCCGAAACGTCACCCATTCCTTCTCTCCTGAGATGCTGCCTGACCTGCTGAGTTACTCCAGCATTTTGTGAATAAATACCTTTGATTTGTACCAGCATCTGCAGTTATTGTCTTACACAGATAGAGATGCAGATGCTTCTTTACAGAAAAAGACACAAAGTGCTGGAGTAACTCAGCGGGCCAGGCAGCATCTCTGGAGGGAACGGACAGGCAATGTTTCAGCTCAAGATTCCAGCATCCGCAGTTCCTTGTGCCTCTCAAGCTCCACCTTGCTTCCAGCAAGAACATTTTTCCAGTATTGTCCACTTAAAGCAATCGTATAATGCAGATTAAAAACTGACCTCAGACAGTTGATGAACATATTACTTAATCCTGGTTGTTGGTGTCAGACAGAATGATCAAATGGAGGTGAAATGAGGCAGAAAACTAAATCAGTGGATTCCTGCCTTAATGTGTTGCTTGAATACCTCTGGGCCACACACTTGGGCTAATTTTATTTCAAGGCATGAGAACATTGCTATATTGACCTGGAAATCAGCAGCTACTCAAGAATAGAACATAGCATGAAGCCAGAAGTATAAAATGGACATTGCAAAGTGTGCTGATTTACGTTTAAAAGATAGACAGATGATTCTGACAATGTAACATTTAAATGTAATCGCCGTGTTCCTTGTATTTGCCTCCTGTTTGGATGTAATCAGATCACTTCAAAGAGACCTGATGCAAATCAACCTTTGATTTGATTTCTGGCCTGCTCTCGTGTAAGAGCCCTCCATTTCTGCATTATGCCAGAGGTCCAGACACAGTTACTTTTAATGAGTGGAAAACAGCCGCCGTGCCGGTAAACCAGCAATGTGTCCATTTTGTTTTACTTTAGAGTTTAAAACGTGGGCTGGGAAAAGGCCAAGGAACCGTTATCAAATGCGAAAGAGCATGTCGATAGTTGAAAAGAAAAAGAACCACTCAATAACAGTTCTCGAACACAAACAATCAGAAGACAAAACAAAATTACAGCATTTTTTCCAAAAAAAACCCGTATGTAATTCAATATTGACAATTGAGGATACTTTCACATAAATCTTTGCTCTCTCTCTCTCTATCGGTGCCAATTCGAATCAGTGCCATTTAGAATCACTGCCATTTAGAATCACTGCCATTTATTGGTATTGGAAACAAGCCAAGATCTTGGAAGTGAAAGCGTTGCCTAATCCTCCTTACAGGAGACGTGTGTATTGCAGTGAGGTTGTGAAGTAAAGCTGTGGTTTGGATGTTTCCTAATCTTTCCATCGCCTTGCTTTTTCCTCAGTAAGCAACCTACACTAATCCTGCATCATCACAATAATTCTGCTCCTCCATGTCAGGTATTTTGAACTATTCCCTCAGTGGCAATGGTCTATTCAACAGTTTTGGCCACAAGCTCTGGAAATTCCTCTCTCAACCTCTCAGCCTTTGAAATGTACTGAGCTTCTAGACATCCTCTCTAATATGTCCTTCTGTGGCTTGCTTTCATGATCTCTTCTGATGGCATTTCTTTGGATGTTCCAGTAACAACTTCAAGAGGTCAAAGGCACACCATAAATTAAAAACAAATTCTTCTTCTTCTGCTGCTGCTGCTTCTCGGCGTAAAGTTAAGAATCCTTCAAGTGAGAGCATAGAAATAGGCATGCAAATAGAAGGAAAAAAACCCCTGTAATTCATCTGTTGGTAGACGGAAAATGCCGGAGTAACTCAGCCGTTCAGACAGCGTCTCTGGAGAAAACGGACAGGTGACATTTCGGATCAGGACCCCCTCTTCAGACTGAAAGCATCTGCAGTTCATCGTTTGTACCTTTAATTCCTGATAATAGACAATAGACAATAGACAATAGGTGCAGGAGGAGGCCATTCGGCCCTTCGAGCCAGAACCGCCATTCAATGTGATCATGGCTGATCATTCTCAATCAGTACCCCGTTCCTGCCTTCTTCCCATACCCCCTGACTCCACTATCCTTTAGAGCTCTATCCAGCTCTCTCTTGAATGCATTCAGAGAATTGGCCTCCACTGCCTTCTGAGGCAGAGAATTCCACAGATTCACAACTCTCTGACTGAAAAGGTTTTTCCTCATCTCAGTTCTAAATGGCCTACCCCTTATTCTTAAACTGTGGCCCCTGGTTCTGGACTCCCCCAACATTGGGAACATGTTTCCTGCCTCTAACGTGTCCAACCCCTTAATAATCTTATACGTTTCGATAAGATCTCCTCTCATCCTTCTAAAGGTTGTTCCTGAGGTTCTCCTATATCTTCCCTACCCCTCCCACTCCAGCTACATTCCTTCCTCTGACTTCACAATTCGCAATTCTTCAACCCTTTGGTCTTGTACATTTTTTTTTCCATCTCTGGCCTTTGTTTAACAATCTGCCTATCAAAGCCCTCCTCCCCCCCCCCCCCCCCTCATCTGTGTTCACCTATTATCTGCCACGCTTTCACCCACTCCTCCTCTCCTCTAGATTGGCGTAAAGCGAGGCGCCAGGGGTTGCCCCCGAAGGTGGGAGGGATTTTCGGGTCTCACTGGACAGCTACCGCCCGCCTCAAGCTGGGCAGCCTCCAGCGAATAAAGTGCTGTCCCGCCACGGTCTGCTATCCTCACTGGGTACACGGGGATTAGGAACCATCCCAACAGCAGATCGCCACCATCGCACCTGCCAACAAAAAAACACATCAAAAGAGACCAGCTCTAAAACTGGGAACTTGGAATGTCCGGACAATGATGACCGGCCTTTCTGAAAACCCACAGGACATCAGCGATTCCAGGAAAACAGCTGTCATAAACGACGAGCTCAAGAGACTCGACGTAGACATAGCCACCCTTCAGGAAACAAGGCTGGCAGACTCGGGCACATTGAAGGAGAAGGACTACACGTTCTACTGGCAGGGGAAGGACTCTGACGAGCCCAGAGAGCACGGAGTAGGCTTCGCAGTAAGGAACAGCCTGCTGAATATGGTGGAACCAGGCAGAAATGGCTCAGAGTGACTCCTGACTCTCGGCCTCAACACCACCACAGGCCCGGTCGCCCTTGTCAGCGAGTATGCCCCGACACTGTCCTCCACATCAGACACAAAGGACGAGTTCTACGAGAACCTCAAATCCATCACCAGCAGCATCCCCGGCAAAGAACAACTTGTTATCATGGGCGACCTCAACGCCAGAGTGGGCGCAGACCACGAATCGTGGTCTTCCTGCCTTGGGCAGTTTGGTGTGGGCAAAATGAACGAGAACGGACAGCGACTGCTCGAGCTGTGCATCGCCAACTCATACTTCCAGACAAAGCCCCAGCACAAAGTTACCTGGAGACACCCACACTCAAAGCACTGGCATCAACTGGATCTGATCCTAGTCAGACGAGCCGCCCTCAATAAACGTTCTCCACACACACTCCTACCACAGTGCGGACTGCCACACAGACCACTCCTCGGAGTGTTGCAAGATCAGGCTGCAACCAAAGAGGTTCTACCGTACCAAGAAGCGGGGAACCCTGCATCGATGTCAGCAAGATGCCCCATCCAGACCTTGTGCAACAGTTTGCAGAGGCTTTTGAGAGAGAACTTGGAGACTCTGCAACAGAGAAGTGGGAAACTCTGCAGGACACCATGCATCGCACAGCCTTGGCTAGCTTTGGGAAGAAGACATAGAAACATAGAAAATAGGTGCAGGAGGAGGCCATTCGGCCCTTCGGCCCTTCGAGCCAGCACCGCCATTCATTGTGATTATGGTTGATCATCCACAATCAGTAACCCTTGCCTGCCTTCTCCCCATATCCCTTGATTCCACTAGCCCCTAGAGCTCTACCTAACTCTCTCTTAAATCCATCCAGTGATTTGGCCTCCACTTCCCCCTGTGGCAGAGAATTCCACAAATTCACAACTCTCTGGGTGAAAAAGTTCCTTCTCACTTCAGTTTTAAATGGCCTCCCCTTTATTCTAAGACTGTGGCTCCTGTCACCACCTTGTCACCATTTTTGCAGGATTGCTGGACTAAATATTTGTCCATGTGGTCTGGAGTGAGACTTGAACCGCAATCTTAAAGACGCGTTATCCATGTATGGTGCCAACTGGACTCTGCCAGTTTGCCAGTTTGCCAGTTTGCCAACGCTGTTAAAGTCTGAGGAAGGATGTGCTGGCTCTGAAGAGGGTCCAGAGGTGGTTCACGAGAATGGTCCCAGCAATGAGTGGGTTAATATATGATGAGCGTTTGCCGGCACCGGGCCTGTACTCGCCGGAGGAGGGGGTACCTCATTGAAACTTACCGAATAGCGAAAGGCCTGGATAGAGTGGATGTTGAAAGGGGTTTCTGCGCCGAGCTTTCGCCCGACCTAAGGTCCCCGTGCCTTGCTCTGATCCCTTGACCAGGCCGCGCACACTGGTTCCCCGTGAGTGGGTCGACCCACTCACCCCTTACGTTTCTAGACACTGGACTTAGATGCAGGAGCTCTTATAGTGCAGAAAAATTCAACCAGACCAGATTTGAAAACCAGGGTTTAAATGGAAAGGCTTTTATTCAGCGCTTGGGACTATTGTCCATGAATATTTATACATTGCTATATGACATACTTATTAAACACATATTGAATCACATGAATACTTTTGACTTATTAATCACAAAACGCACAGTTCACAAGACATATACCCGAATACCCTTTTCGCTGAATTCTTAAACACACACAGTTCTACAAGACATATACATGACTGTAAGATGGGGAACGTACGACGCATCGCAACATTGACCAACACATATTTCAATACACACCCAACGTTTATTAACAACCACCCTCCCCTCTACACTAAACTATGTCCAGGATATGCAGGATTTAGAGTACATGCTCACCATGGGGCTATTACTGGGGTTATTGGCTGTTCGTTTTGCAGTATTTCTTCTCGTGTTGCGTGCCTGTTCCTCTCTCTTGCATCCGCTCTTCTTGCCTGTCGTTTCTTCCTCCTGCATTCGTTTGACTTCCTTCTGACTCTCTTCTTGACTTGAGTTGACTTAACTTTTTCACCCAAAAGTAGTGGCCAGTTATACTATTTCTGACCCGTCCTATCTCCCGCCAGATCTTGGAATCTCTTTGTTCAAAAAGATATGTATGAGTTTTCTTCTGATCTGCCTTATGTTCGGGGATACCGGGGATGGCCAGACGGTGTTAATTGGTATTTCGTTGTGAGGTGATGGGTGTTAACTGGTTTCCCATCACCTACCAGGTAGTTTTCTATGGGCTATTGTGCCCCCTCACCGAGATGAACTGTTTAGGTCGGCTTGGGGCATTGTGAGTATGCTGATGTCAGCGCCCCAGTGTCTGGACTCCGACCTGGTTTCGTAGGTTTCTGCATGGCCAATACCCATCCTTTGTTCTGGCCGTGGCTTTGCAGAAACCTAGAGACTGGGTTGTAAGGATTTTACTGGTTGTGGCTGGTCACGAGGTCCTGTGGCTATTTTAGGACCCACGGATTGTGACATCCTTTGTTAATCCGACCGCAGCCTTTCTCCGCTATCAGCCCCAGTCTCTCGTTTAAAATGTCCAAACTGCAGCTCTTTTGTTTGGTGTTGCTTTCCAAATGAGGGAAAACTTCTCAAATCTTACAATGTGGAGAGGATACTTCCATTAGTGGGAGAGTCTCGGACCAGAGGTCATTGCCTCAGAATCAAAGGACGTTCCTTTAGGAAGGAGATGAGGAGGAATTTATTTAATCAGAGGGTGGTGAATCTATGGAATTCATTGCCACAGAAGGCTGTGGAGGCCGTCAATGCATATTTTTAAGGCAGAGATAAATTCTCGATTAGTACAGATGTCAGGAGTTATTGGGAGAAGGCAGGAGAATGGAGTTAGGAGGGAAAGATAGATCAGTCATGATCGAATGGATAGCAAATTGGCTCCATGGAAGGAAGCAGAGGGTGATGGTGGAAGGTTGCTTCTCAGAATGGAGGCCTATGACTAGTGGTGTGCCTCGGGTTTCGGTGCTGGGCCCATTACTGTTTGTCATCTACATCAATCATTTGGATGAGAACATACAGGGCAAGATTAGCAAGTTTGCTGATGATACAAAGTTAGTGGTTTTGCAGATAGTGAAGATGTTTGTGAACGATTGCAGCAGGATCTGGACCGATTGGCCAGGTGGGCGGAGGGATGGTTGTTGGAATTTAATCCAGAGAGGTGTGAGGTGTTGCATTTTGGGATGTCGAACAAGGCCAGTAAATGGTAGGCCTCTGGGTAGTGTGCAGAGCAGAGGGATTGAGGAGTACAAGTGCATGGTTCCTTGAAGATGAGTCACAGGTAGATAAGGTGGTCAAAAATGCTTTTGGCACTTTGGCCTTCATCAGTCAGAGTATTGTGTATAGAGGTTGGGAGGTCATGTTGCAGTTGTGTAAGACATTGGTGAGACCGCATTTAGAATATTGTGTTTGGGTCTGGGCACCATGTTATAGGAGAGATATTGTCAAGCTTGAAAGAGTTCAGAAAAGATTTAAGAGGATGTTGCCAGGACTAGAGGGTGTGAGCTATAGGGAGAGGTTAAGTAGGCTGGGTCTCTATTCCATGGAGTGTAGCAGAATGAGGCGAGATCTTGTAGAGGTATACAAAATCATGAGAGGAATAGATCGGGTAGATGCACAGAATCTCTTGCCCAGAGTAGGGGAATCGAGGGCCAGAGGACATAGGTTCAAGGTGAAGGGGAAAAGATTGAATAGGAATCCGAGGGGTAACTTTTTCACACAAAGGGTAGTGGGTGTATGGAACAAGCTGCCAGAGGAGGTAGTTGAGGCTGGGTCTATCCCATCATTTAAGAAACAGTTGGATGGGTATGGAGGGTTATGGATCAAGCGCAGGCAAGTGGGACAAGGGTAGCTGGGACATTGTTGGCCGGTGTGGACGAGTTGGGCCGAAGGGCCTGTTTCCACACTATCAATCTATGACGCTATGACTATGAATGGTGGTGTAGACATGATGTGCCAAATGGCCAAATTCTGCTCCTATCCTTACGACCTTATGTTGTAGCACCAACATATCTTTAACATGCACACACTGCCTATACCGACCAAAGGAAATGATATGGAGGAAATGCTCTCAAAAAGAAACTACGTTTGGCTGGAAAATACAAATTACAGACTCATTTCAAATAACAGTTAAAGAAATTGTATGACTAATATTTCCTGATGCATGTTTTGATGATTAGCTGATTCAGCTCACCCTTAAATGATTCATGTGCTCTAATTTGTTTTAACTGCTTCATCTGTTAACAACTCCTTTCTCTTTTGGAAACGTTTCAAAAAAGTTTCAATAACATTTAAAATATATTAAATGTATTTATTTGAGAGGCAGAGTGACATAATAGTAAGTTTGCTGCGACATTCAGTCCAGATCTTCAAACTAACTATCCAGAAATCCGGATGATAGACAATAGACACTAGACAATAGGTGCAGGAGTAGGCCATTCAGCCCTGCGAGCCAGCACTGCTATTCACCGTGATCATGGCTGATCATGCACAATCAGTACCCCGTTCCTGCCTTCTCCCCATATCCCCTGGCTCCGCTATCATTAAGAGCTCTATCTAACTCTCTCTTGAAAGCATCCAGAGAATTGGCCTCCATTGCCTTCTGAGGCAGAGAATTTCACAGCTTCACAACTCTCTGAGTGAAAAAGTTTTTCCTCATCTCCGTTCTAAATGGCCTACACCTTATTCTTAAACTGTTACCCCTGGTTCGGGACTCCCCCAACATCGGGAACATGTTTCCTGCCTCTAACGTGTCCAATCCCTTAATAATCTTACATGTTTCAATAAGATCCCCTCATCCTTCTAAATTCCAGAGTATACAAGCCCATACGCTCTTTGAACGTACGACAGTCCCGCCATTCCGGGAATTAACCTCGTGAACCTACGCTGCACTCCCTCAATAGCAAGCATGTCCTTCCTCAAGTTTAGAGACAAAAACTGCACACAATACTCCAGGTGCCTTCTCACTTGGGCCCTGTACAACTGCAGGAGGACCTCTTTGCTCCTATACTCAACACCTCTTGTTATGAAGGCCAACATTCCATTAGCTTTAGACCTATATATGATCCATATCCCTCTATCCCCTGCATATTGACAATAGGTGCAGGAGGAGGCTATTCGGCCCTTTGAGCCAGCATCACCATTCAATGTGATCATGGCTGATCATTCTCAATCAGTACCCCGTTCCTGCCTTCTCCCCATACCCTTTCTTCACTGCCTGCTGTACCTGCATGCTAACTTTCAGTGACTAAATCAAACACAGAGATAAGAAGTTAAAACACATTGAAATTCATTGAATTAATCTGGAATATATTAGTAATATCAATGATGATGACCATGAAACTTCCCAATTGTTATAAAAATAATCAATTTTAATTCTGTCATTAAGGTCTTCTGATCTGATTAGGTATGTCTGTGACTCCCAGTCTTAACTAGTTTCTGAAATGGGCCAGTAAGTCACATAGGGGTTAGCAGGGAAGAGCTAAAGATTTGAAGAAGGATCTCGACCTGAAAAATCACCTATTCCTTTTCTCCAGGGATGCTGCCTGACCCTTTGAGTTTCTCCAGCATCTTGTGTCTATCATTGGCTGAAGAGTCAAGCCGTGCCAATAATCCCCCTAAATTAACAAAAAACTATAATAGAAAGGAAAGATCTGGGACAAAGAAAGGTACAATTAGCATTTATGAATTCATTGCCTATGTTGCTTGTACGACAAGGCGGCATAGTGGCGCAGTGGTACAGTTGCTGCCTTACAGAGAGTGGTGAGTCTGTGGAATTCTCTGCCACAGAGGGTAGTTGAGGCCAGTTCATTGGCTATATTTAAGAGGGAGTTAGATGTGGCCCTTTTTGCTAAAGGGATCAGGGGGTATGGAGAGAAGGCAGGTACGGGTTACTGAGCTGGATGATCAGCCATGATCATATTGAATGGCGGTGCAGGCTCGAAGGGCCGAATGGCCTACTCCTGCACCTATTTTCTATGTTTCTATGTTTCTACAGCCCCAGAGACCCGGGTTCAATTCTGTCTACAGGTGCTGTCTACATGGAGTGCTCCAGTTTCCTCCCGCGTTCCAAAGAGGTGCAGATTTGTAGATTAATTGGTTCCTGGAAACTGTACCTAGGGTGTAGGATAGAACTGGTGTACAGGTGATCACCAGTCTATGCAGAAACAATGAGGGGCCTTTTTCCACACTGTATCTCTGAACTAAAACTGAACTAAGAAAACTTAAGCTGTCAACATGGCATTCCACTGCCACATATTTATTTTTGCGTTGCAGTAAAGATAACCACGCTGACTTTCCAGAGTATTCACATTCAAATTCTTCGAGTGGCATAACCAAGGCAAGGTATGACTAGAAACACATGAAACAGCAGATGCTGGAACCATGAGCAAAACAGGAAGTGATGGAGGAACTCAATGGATCAGGCAGCATCTGTGGAGGATATGGACAGACGACGATTTGGCTTAGATCCCTTCTTCAGACTTTAACATCCCTGCATTAATTATTTTCCAACTTTTTAATGTGGATATAAAATATGTGCTTTATGTCATTTCATTAGATTAGTTTAGGTTAGTTTAGAGACACAGCGTGGAAACAGGCCTTTCGACCCACCGAGTCTGAACCGACCAGCGATCCCCACACATTAACACTACCCTACACACACGAGGGACAATTTTACACTTATACCAAACCAATTAACCTACAAACCTGTACGTCTTTGGAGTGTGTGAGGAAACTGAAGATCTCGGAAAAAATCCATGCAGGTTACGGGGAGAACGTGCAAACTCCGTACAGACAAGCACCCATAGTCGGGATCGAACCCGGGTCTCTGGCGCTGTAAGGCAGTAGCTCTACTGCTATGCCCTGCAAAAGACATGTCAGCATTTCTTAGTCTAAAGAAATGGAATGTAGATTACGCGGGTTTCATGGCCTCAGGATATTCCAGTGTAGTACTTTAGAACGACCACTCCCCTCTGTAATGTGTGAGTGCAACACCAAGTGATGGCAGCAGAAGGGGGTAACAGTGACATAATCTGTTAAGGTTTTAGTGCAATAAAAAGTGAAATGTTGCAAATACTCAGCAGGTCAGGCAGCATCTGTGAAGCCGAGGGATAAACTTTACCTGGGATGCCATCTTGTTGCATGGTTAGGCACAAAATATCACAAATCTGAAGAAGAATAATAATATTTTCAAATACATTGCTGTTACAATTGTTTCGTTTCGTTGGGTTGCTGTTGTCTAAATTACTTAAATTATTGCATCGTATGGGGGGTGCATTCCCAATCTCGTTGTACCCCTGGGTACAATGACAATAAAGATATATTGTATTGTATTGTATTGTATTGTGTCAGCAAGTGGAATCAAAAGTGCTCAGAAATTAGCTGGGGGGAAAATTGAGTTTTGTGCATTATATTATTTGCATGACATCATTTAAAATAAATATTAGGATGCCATGTTAGGGCGGTACAGTGACACAGCTGTTGCCTTACAGCGCCAAAGACCCTGGCTCGATCCTAACTACGAGTGCTGTCTGTGCGGAGTTTGTACGTTCTCCCTGAGACCACGTGGTTTTCTCCTGGTGCTCCGGTTTACTCCCACATTCCATTGACGTGCAGGTTTGTAGGTTAATTGGCTTCTGTAAATTGCCCTTGGTGTGTAGGATGCAAAACTGAGATTACATAGAACTAGCACTCACACATTACAGAGGGGAGTGGTCGTTCTAAAGTACTAGAACCGGACTCGGTGGGTCAAAGGTCCTGTTTCCACTCTCTGTCTCTAAACTAAACTAAACATTGTCTTGACTTCTCTGCGTAGTGTTTCACATGTAGGAGATTCTATTCCCCACACACCTATTTCACACTGGCTACTATGTGTACACATTTTTAATCACAGCGTGTTGAATGATAACAGTGTGCCACTGCGTAGAGTATAAAATGACCTTCCTCGACTCGGTTCAGAAGCAGGCGTCATATTAAAACTATGCACTCAACATCACGATGAACATGGAGCTAAATTCCATTGCGTCAACAAGCTTGAAGTTGGTCTTTCTTTCCTAAAGCAATGGATCATAACAGCCACTCAAAGAGCTGTTGCGTCAAAGACTACCCATGATCATGGAATCTACGATTATTTCTTGGGGCTTTTGTTTTACAACTAGACACAGAAAATATTGTGTGGTAGTTGGAATGTGACAGAGAGATGGCAGATGAAAGAAAGATGTGACAGACAGAGGAACACAAGTTGCCTCTCAGGTTCTTACTAAATCTTGCCCATCTCATCTTAAGCCTATGTCCTCTTGTACAATTCCCCTACCCTGGGTGAAAGACTGTGCATTCACCCTATCTATTCCCATCATGATCTTATATCAATAAGATCACGTCTTTAGTCTCTTGCGCTCCAGTGGATAAAGTTCTAGCCTGCCTATCATCTCCCAATAGATCAAGTCCTCATGTTCTGGCAACATCCTCGAACATCTTCGCAGCACTGTTTCTAGCTTCATTGTTTATTTCCTATGGCAGGTGAGCAAAACTGAACACAAGACTTCAAGTGCAGCCTCACCAACATCTGGTAAAACAGTAACATAATGTCCCAGGTTTTATACTTAATTTCCTGACTGAAGGCCAGCGTGCCAAAAGTCTTCTTCACCACTCTATAGAAACATGGAAACATGGAAAATAGGTGCAAGAGTAGGCCATTCGGCCTTTCGAGCCAGCACTGCCATTCAATATGAGCATGGTTGATCATCCAAAATCAGTTCCCCAATGTACCTATGACATAACACTCAGGGAACTATGTGCTTGTACTCCTAGATCCTTCTGCTCTACAAAACTCACTAGAACTCTACTATTCACTTTGAAGGTCTTGCCCAGGTTTGACTTCCAAACTTGCAACACCTTTGGACAGGTACATGGATAAAATAGGGTTAGAAGGATATGGCCATGTAAGTGGGACTAGTGGAGATGAGGCATGTTAGTCGCCGTGGGCAGGTTGGGCCGAAGGGCCTGTTTCCTCGCTTTATGACTCCATGACACTATGACACGTACAGTTGATCAAAGTTTGTTTTACCCCTTGATATAATTATAAAATCTCTTTGGATCGACTGGGCTTGTATTCACTGGAATTTAGAAGGATGAGAGGGAATCTTATAGAAACAAATAAAATTCTTAAGGGAGTGGACAGGATAGATGCAGGAAAAATGTTCTCGATGTTGGCAGAGTCCAGAACTAGGGGTCACAGTTTACGAATAAGGTGTAGGCCATTTAGGACTGAGATGAGGAAAAACTTTTTCACCCAGAGAGTTGTGAATCTGTGGAATTCTCTGCCACAGAAGGCAGTAGAGGCCAATTCACCAGATGTTTTCAAGAGAGAGTTAGATATAGCTCTTGGGACTAAGAGAATCAAGGAATATGGGGAGAAAGCAGGAATGGGGTACAGATTTTGGATATTCAGCCATGATCTTATTGAATGACGTACTGGTTCGAAGGGCCGAATGGCCTACTCCTGCACCTATTTTCTATTCTCCTTAATATTATCTATGTGAACAATTTCATGCCCCATTTCACCTCCATGATTCCCTTCTTAATTATACTCATCAATCCTGTTTATACGCTTCCAGGGATACACTTTATCCCAGCACCCGATACCTGACCATGTCTCCTTATTTTTCCTGGCTAGCGTGTCAGTTTCTCCATCATCCAAGGTTTCTCACTCCTACTTGGCGTGCCTTTCATTCCAACAGGATCATATGAACTCTCACGATCACACGTTTTAAAAGCATCCCACTTTCTGTACGAAACATTGCCCCAAAACTATCTGCTCCAATCAACTTTTACGAGTTCCTGTCTAATACCGTCAAAGTTGATCTTGTCCCAATTTCAATCTTTACCTTATAGACCAGCATTCACTGTATGACATAAGAAAATGGAGCAGTGAGACCATTTGGCCCTTCAAGTCTGTTCTACCAGTCACAATAAAAATCATGGACCTTCCACATCAGAAGTATTTTACAACACTATTCCCATTTCCCCAGATTTCCTTATTATGTGGAAATCTATCTAATAATAAACTTAATGGGATGAGCTTCACAGCCATCCAACAGAGGTCAAGGTCTCCCCATACTCCCCATACTTCTCCCCTGACTCTGCTATCCTTAAGAGCTCTATCTAGCTCTCTCTTGAATGCATTCAGAGAATTGGCCTCCACTGCCTTCTGAGGCAGAGAATTCCACAGATTCACAACTCTCTGACTGAAAATGTTTTTTCCTCATCTCAGTTCTAAATGGCCTACCCCTTATTCTTAAACTGTGGCCCCTGGTTCTGGACTCCCCCAACATTGGGAACATGTTTCCTGCCTCTAATGTGTCCAAACCCTTAATAATCTTATACATTTCGATAAGATCTCCTCTCATCCTTCTAAATTCCAGTGTATACAAGCCTAGTCGCTCAGAGAACACCCAGAGAAAACCCACGCGGTCACGGGGAGAACGCACAAACTCCGTGCACACAGCACCGGTTGTTAGGATTGAACCCGGGTCTCTGGCGATGCATGGCAGCAAATTTACCGCTGCACAAGATCGTGGTGCTCCGTCAGCCTGCTCTAGGCCCGACACAGGATCCACCGTAAATTCCACTCAGGGGCAGGCGCGTATCACTGTTCGGTGCGGACTTGGTGGGCTGAAGGGCCTGTTTCCCCGCTGTATCTCTAAACTAAACCAATCTTCTCTATGTCCAGTGCGAATTTTTGATGAGAGTAAGTTTGTCATCCAGTTCAGAGTGAAGGCCAATCGCAATCTGCACAACAGTCATAGAAACATAGAAAATAGGTGCAGGAGTAGGCCATTCGGCCCTTCGAGCCTGCACCGCCATTCAATATGATCATGGCTGATCATCCAACTCAGTATCCCGTACCTGCCTTCTCTCCATACCCCCGATCTCTTTAGCCACAAGGGCCACATCTAACTCCCTCTTAAATATAGCCAATGAACTGGCCTCAACTACCTTCTGTGGCAGAGAATTCCACAGACTCACCACTCTCTGTGTGAAGAAATGTTTTCTCATCTCGGTCCTAAAAGACTTCCCCCTTATCCTTAAGCTGTGACCCCTGGTTCTGGACTTCCCCAAGATCGGGAACAATCTTCCCGCATCTAGCCTCTCCAACCCCACAATAGACAATAAGTGCAGGAGTAGGCCATTCGGCCCTTGAGCCAGCACCTCTACATCTCTACATTGAAGATCTATAATGAGTGCCTTGCACGCTTATATTGCTGATGTGGTTAGACTTTAGAGACACAGCGCGGAAGCAGTCCCTTCGGCCCATCATGTCCGTGCCAACCAGCGATTTCAGATTCCTTCTATCTGCTCATCATGCTGTAACTACTTTGTGGTACCAAAAGACAGTTGAGTGATTCAGTGGCGTCAAAGAGGAAAAGAACAGGCACGATCATATGAAACATATAAGATTAAGGAATTGGACACGTTAGAGGCAGGAAACATGTTCCCAATGTTGGGGGAGTCCCGAACCAGGGGCCACAGTTTAAGGATAAGGGGTAGGCCATTTAGAACAGAGATGAGGAAAGATTTTTTCACTCAGATAGTTGTGAAGCTGTGGAATTCTCTGCCTCAGAAGGCAGTGGAGGCCAATTCCCTGGATGCTTTCAAGAAAGAGTTAGATAGAGCTCTTAATGATAGCGGAGTCAGGGGGTATGGGGAGAAGGCAGGAATGGGATACTGATTGAGAATGATCAGCCATTATCACATTGAATGGTGGTGCTAGCTCGAAGGGCCGAATGGCCTCCTCCTGCACCTATTGTCTATTGATCCCCCGTCTAAAGATCGCCTAAAACGTCATGTGAAGAACTTGGCTCAAGACAGTATTTGAGCAAAGCACAAGGTGCTGGAGTAACTCAGCGGGCCAGGCCGGCATCATCTGTGGATGGAATAGATACGCGCCGTTTCGGGTCGAGACCCTTCTATGAACCGGGTCCTGAACCGAAACGTCGTCTATTCACATTCCCTCCACAGATACCCACAAAATGCTGGAGTAACTCAGCGGGTCAGGCAGCAGCTCCGGAGAGAAGGAATGGGTGACGTTTCGGGTCCCGACCCCTTCTTCAGACTCCCTCCGCAGATGCTGCATGACCCGCTGAATACTTCAGCAATTTGAGTTTTCCTTATGGAGTTATGCAGCTCCTTATAGCTGTTAATTGCCTATGACATGCCTAGTTAAATAGATTGGCCACACTTGCGACTATTCAGAGATAACAGTTAGAGTGGCAAAAAGAGAGATAGCCATCTTCATGCCCACGTTTAAAATTGGACAGAAAGAATGAGATTGCAGTGAGCCAAGGTACAGCGTGGGCTGTTTTGGATGTTTGATTTAGCTGAGAAACATGAATTAGGATAGCAGGTCTCACTGAAGCATATTACCCAAGGCAACAACGTAAAACAGCGCTGGTCAGTGTGTTCTTTAAACTCTCAGTTCCAATTCCAGGGATTTAGCAACAGTCCAATGGTATTGCTAGAAACAAGGACCTACAGGTGCTGGTTTACTCAACAAAAAGTGACACAAAGTGTTGGAGTAACTTAGCGGGCAGGGCAGCATCTCTGAAGAAGGGGCCCGACCGATCCATGTTCTCCAAAGATGCTGTCTGCCCCGCTGAGTCACTTTGTGCCCTTCTGTTGTGTCGTTAGTTTATTCGTGTGACCTTGCCAGACGTTATCTCCTATGCGCCACCACCGCTGCCAGACTGTTTTCGAGATCTGGTTGTAAGGTGACACAAAAAGCTGGAGTAACTCAGTGCATCAGGCAGCATCGCCGGAGAAAAGGAGTGGGTGACCTTTCGGGTCGAGACCCTTCTTCTGTAAGTAGATAGATCATTTTATTCACCTACAAAACCATTGACGACGAAAACTCTAACGTTATTTGCATTAACTTATTGCCTGTGAGCTATGAAAGGTGTTTCAGTGCAAACCATCAATATATCTTGAAAGAGAACCATTGAGAATATTTGCATCCACACCAGGGAATTGGAAAGAAAATGCCTATAAAAAATGTGTTTCCAGACAGTTCGCTAACAAAACTCTCCCGTCCAAAGCTTTCGAGCAAAGCCATGGGACGTCCACTTACAATATACAGTGTCATTGTTGTATATTTATATGTCTCCGTTTTAATGGATGGAGACCACGAGACAAGTTTGTGTATAAAATCATGAGAGGAATAGATCGGGTAATGAACAGTCTCTTGCCCAGAGTAGGGGAATCGAGGAGCAGAGGACAAAAGTTTAAGGTGAAGGAAGGGGAACAGATTTAAAAGGAATCTGAGGGGTACCTTTTTCACACAAAGGGTGGTGGGTGTTTGGAACAAGCTGCCAGAGGAGGTAGTTGAGGCAGGGACTATCACAACGTTTAAGAAACAGACAGGTACATGGATAGGGCAGGTTTGGAGGGACATGGACCAAACGCGGGCCGGTGGGGATAGTGTAACTGGGACATGTTTTGTTGGCTGGCGTGGGCAAGTTGGGTCGAAAGGGTCTGTTTCCATGCTGTACCACTCTAAGTTCGCCCTGACACACGGAGCCCAGATGCCGGCATGCCAAGCTGTCACAGGGGAGAGCGGCTGAACTGAAGCGAGGAAAAGTGCAATGTTTGAGTTACAATAATAAACGGACTCTGAAGGTTATAATTACAAAGGGAGGGAAAAAAAAGGTCGGCATGTCAGTGTGTCAGGGGAGGCTGTTGAACTTCCTGGTCGTAGCGACCAGACGCAGAGCGAGCGGAAAGTCGCTGTGGAGGCAAAGTCAGACTGTATATATATATATATATATATATATATATATATATATATATTAAAGCAGAGATAGATAGATTCTTGATTAGTACGGGGTGTCAGGGGCTATGGGGAGAAGGTAGGTTAGGAGGGAGCATGGGGTTAGGAGGGAGAGATAGATCAGCTATTCACAAAATGCTGGAGTAACTCAGCAGGTCAGGCAGCATCTCAGGAGAGAAGGAATGGGGGACGTTTCGGGACCCGAAACGTCCCCCATTCCTTCTCTCCTGAGATGCTGCCTGACCCGCTGAGTTACTCCAGCATTTTGTGAATAAAAAAACCTTCGATTTGTACCAGCATCTGCAGTTATCTTGTTATGATAGATCAGCTATGATTGAATGGCGGAGTAGACCTGAATGGTCTAATTCTGCTCCTATCTCTTATGAAAGTCCAGCACCAAGGAATGACAGAAAGGTGGGAAAGTGACACAACCTAACTTGGGCATATACCCCTCTCTCTCTCTCTCTCTCTCTCTCTCTCTCTCTGTTTCTCTTTCTCCCTCTCCACCTTCTCTCTCTCTCTCTCCACCTTCTCTCTCTCTCTCTCTCTCTCTCTCTCTCTCACACACACACACACATACGCCCCATTGCATAATCTCTGCTCCTGACTGGCTGGGTTTGGGGAACCGCCGACAGGCAACAGGCCAGCGAGGATGTCACTCTCTCTCTCGGCTTTTGACGGCACAATAGGGGCGGGTCAGGTTTTGCTTGAGAGACGGTGGGCTGGGGGGTAGTGGTGGCGGCGGCGCTGGGAGGGGTTGGCAGTAAGGGGAGCGTGGGAACCCGGGCTAGAGTGAAGATAAGCCGCAGGACGGACACACACAGACAGACAGAGGCACACAGAGCGGAGAGGCAGCACCTCCCTGCCCCATTGCAACACCTCAGCTAATTCCACCTCATCCAGGAGAGGCTTACGTGCAAACTTTGTCCTCTCTCTCTCTCTTTTTTAATTTGGTTTTTAATTAATTAATTTATTTGCAAAACTGTAAGGCGACCAGACAGACGCTCCCCCAAATGGGCGATAAAGATGTGTCGCAGGGAGACATGAAATCCTTCCTCAACCATCTCCCGGAAAACGTCAAAGCCATCGGCGTGTTGACCAGCGGAGGGGATGCACAAGGTAGGTGGAAATGAGTGGAGAATATCTTGTTTGGTTTTCATCGGAAGAGGGAGAGGAGGGGAGGGGAGGGGAGGGGGGAGAATTGAGGGGAGGGGAGGGGGGGAGAATTGAGGGGAGGGGAGAATTGAGGGGAGGGGGGAGAATTGAGGGGCTGGGGAGATAGATGCGTGGATGTCAATAAATGTGAACCCCCCTCTTCTCCCTCTCCCTCTCCCCCTCCCTCTCTCCCCTCTCCCCTCTCTCCCTCCACCAATCCGCTCGCATTTCCCCGTCTTGCACTGTCTCCGCTTGCTGCACTGCGTTGCTTTCGGATCGACCTCAGACTCCGTCTGATACGCTGCCAACCAACATACGCAGCAAAGCCCCGCTTTCATCGCACCACGCCGGCGCAATTAAAGCAACAAAACGTGACTTTCAGCATCAGAAGATGACTGCTGGAAGCTGGCACGAATCGAAGGTGTTTATTCACAAAACGCTGGAGTAACTCAGCGGGTCGGGCCAGCGTCTCGGTCTGATCTGAGTGAAGGGTCTCGACCTGAATCGTCACCCATCCCTTCTCTCCCGAGATGCTGCCTGACCTGCTGAGTTACTCCAGCATTTTGTGAATAAGTGCCTTTTGGTATAATGTCTTTTATACTAAAGACTAAAGAAGGGGAGGGGAATAAAAAGAAAAACCCCTCTAAGGCGATCAGCAGCCAGGTGATGTACACACCTGTGATGTATAATCCCGTAGTATAAGGTAAATAACTGCAGATGCTGGTACAAATCGATTTATTCACAAGATGCAGGAGTAACTCAGCAGGTCGGGCAGCATCTGGGGAGAGAAGGAATGGGTGAGGTTTCGGGTCGAGACCCTTCTTCAGACTGTAACGTATAATCCCGTGGCTGATCGATCCGTGGTGGGCACGCCTTTGGGTGGTGGTGTGGCTCTGCGCTCTGCATCCATTGCTGGGATGGAGGCGTTTAACGGGAGACGGCGTTGGCCGCACACTGGGTCTTTGGGATTGCAATGAGAACGCGGAAGCGCTGCGGCTTACGTGGTCCAACCCCGCGTCCTTGCAGGATGCAAGTTCATGCGTCAATTGAAGCGTGGGCCCGCCTCGCTCAATCTGCTGCTAACCTCAATCCATCCAAACTTTGTTCATTTATTGAGTAGGTAACTTTATCCACACTGCCTCTCCCCCCTCCCTCTCTCCCCCCTCCCTCTCTCCCCCCTCCCTCTCTCCCCCCCTCCCTCTCTCCCCCCCTCCCTCTCTCCCCCCCTCCCTCTCTCCCCCCCTCCCTCTCTCCCCCCCTCCCTCTCTTCCCCCCTCCCTCTCTTCCCCCCTCCCTCTCTTCCCCCCTCCCTCTCTTCCCCCCTCCCTCTCTTCCCCCCTCCCTCTCTTCCCCCCTCCCTCTCTTCCCCCCCTCCCTCTCTTCCCCCCTCCCTCTCTTCCCCCCTCCCTCTCTACCCCCCTCCCTCTCTTCCCCCCTCCCTCTCTTCCCCCCTCCCTCTCTTCCCCCCTCCCTCTCTTCCCCCCTCCCTCTCTTCCCCCCTCCCTCTCTTCCCCCCTCCCTCTCTTCCCCCCTCCCTCTCTTCCCCCCTCCCTCTCTTCCCCCCTCCCTCTCTCCCCCCTCCCTCTCTCCCCCCTCCCTCTCTCCCCCCTCCCTCTCTCCCCCCTCCCTCTCTCCCCCCTCCCTCTCTCCCCCCTCCCTCTCTCCCCCCTCCCTCTCTCCCCCCTCCCTCTCTCCCCCCTCCCTCTCTCCCCCCTCCCTCTCTCCCCCCTCCCTCTCTCCCCCCTCCCTCTCTCCCCCCTCCCTCTCTCCCCCCTCCCTCTCTCCCCCCTCCCTCTCTCCCCCCTCCCTCTCTCCCCCCTCCCTCTCTCCCCCCTCCCTCTCTCCCCCCTCCCTCTCTCCCCCCTCCCTCTCTCCCCCCTCCCTCTCTCCCCCCTCCCTCTCTCCCCCCTCCCTCTCTCCCCCCTCCCTCTCTCCCCCCTCCCTCTCTCCCCCCTCCCTCTCTCCCCCTCCCTCTCTCCCCCCTCCCTCTCTCCCCCCTCCCTCTCTCCCCCCTCCCTCTCTCCCCCCTCCCTCTCTCCCCCCTCCCTCTCTCCCCCCTCCCTCTCTCCCCCCTCCCTCTCTCCCCCCTCCCTCTCTCCCCCCTCCCTCTCTCCCCCCTCCCTCTCTCCCCCCTCCCTCTCTCCCCCCTCCCTCTCTCCCCCCTCCCTCTCTCCCCCCTCCCTCTCTCCCCCCTCCCTCTCTCCCCCCTCCCTCTCTCCCCCCTCCCTCTCTCCCCCCTCCCTCTCTCCCCCCTCCCTCTCTCCCCCCTCCCTCTCTCCCCCCTCCCTCTCTCCCCCCTCCCTCTCTCCCTCTCTCCCTCTCTCCCTCTCTCCCTCTCTCCCTCTCTCCCTCTCTCCCTCTCTCCCTCTCTCCCCCCTCCCTCCCTCCCCCCTCCCCCTCCCCCCTCCCTCTCTCCCCCTCCCCCTCCCTCTCTCCCCCCTCCCTCTCTCCCCCCTCCCTCTCTCCCCCCTCCCTCTCTCCCCCCTCCCTCTCTCCCCCCTCCCTCTCTCCCCCCTCCCTCTCTCCCCCCTCCCTCTCTCCCCCCTCCCTCTCTCCCCCCTCCCTCTCTCCCCCCTCCCTCTCTCCCCCCTCCCTCTCTCCCCCCTCCCTCTCTCCCCCCTCCCTCCCTCTCTCTCCCCCCCTCCCTCTCTCCCTCTCTCCCTCCCTCCCTCCCTCTCTCCCTCCCTCCCTCCCTCCCCGCAGCCCAGGTGGGTTTGGCTTTGGGGAAGTGTTTGATGGGGATAAAGTAACTCTGCCTCCACCCCGGGTCGGTTTTGCTTTTCACGATTTCCTTCCTCTGCCGCCGGTTCCGCGTCCTATGTATACCCTCCGGTCTCCTTGACCAAACAAACGAACGCCTCCGCAATCCGGCCCGTCTTCCGCACTTCCACTGACCTTGAAACATAGAAACATAGGTGCAGGAGTAGGCCATTCGGCCCTTCGAGCCTGCACCGCCATTCAATATGATCATGGCTGATCATCCAGCTCAGTAGCCTGTACCTGCCTTCTCTCCATAACCCCTGATCCCTTTAGCCACAAGGGCCACATCTAACTCCCTCTTAAATATAGCCAATGAACTGGCCTTAACTACCTTCTGTGGCAGAGAATTCCACAGACTCACCACTCTGTGTGAAGAAATGTTTTCTCATCTCGGTCCTAAAAGACTTCCCCCTTATCCTTAAGCTGTGACACCTGGTTCTGGACTTCCCCAACATCGGGAACAATCTTCCCGCAAACAATCTTCCCGCATTTAGCCTGTCCAACCCCTTAAGAATGTTATATGTTTCAATAAGATCCCCCCTCAGTCTTCTAAATTCCAGCGAGTACAAGCCCAGTCTATCCAGTCTTTCTTCATATGTAAGTCCTGCCATCCCAGGGATCAATCTGGTGAACCTTCTCTGTACTCCCTCTATGGCAAGAATGTCTTTCCTCAGATTAGGAGACCAAAACTGTACACAATGGGATGTCTTCTGAAAAAATGCTGTGACGTTTTTTTCCCTGTTCCTTTTTGAAAGGCTCTCGTTTTTGGTTTTTCAACCCCAGTTGTCAGGTGTTTAATTAAAACAACAAATTCATCTCGAGTATCATATTATTTAACTAATTATTTAACAGCAGAAACAGTCATTCCAAACGGTAAAATACCAACATTTTAAGTTATGAGAGAAGTCCATATTTCTCTATAACCCTTCTGGGGCCGAAGGGCCTGTTCCTGTGCTATACTGACATAGAAATGACAACGAAGTTCACAAGAATAATCCCAGGAATGAGTGGGTTAACCTGTGATGAACGTTTGTCGGCATTGGGCCTGTACTCGCTGGAGTCTAGAAGAATGAGGGGGGGACCTCATTGAAAAGTACAGAATTGTGAAAGGCTTGGATAGAGTGGATGTGGAGAGGATGTTTCCACCAGTGGGAGAGTCTACGACTAGAGGTCATAGCCTCAGAATTAAAGGATGTTCCTTTAGGAAGGAGATGGGAAGAAATATATTTAGTCAGAAGGTGGTGAATCTGTGGAATTCTTTGCGACAGAAGGCTGTGGAGGCCAAGTCAGTGGATATTTTTTAAGACAGAGATGGATAGATTCTTTATTAGTATAAGAAAATAACTGCAGATGCTGGTACAAATCGATTTATTCACAAAATGCCGGAGTAACTCAGCAGGTCAGGCAGCATATACTAATGTACTAATTCTTTATTAGTATGGGTATCAGGGGTTATAGGGAGAAGGCAGGAGAATGGGGTTAGAAGGGAGAGATAGATCAGCCATGATTAAATGGCGGAGTAGACGTGATGGGCTGAACGGCCTAATTTTACTCCTATGTGACCTTATGAGAAGGGAGCATTTTGGCCCATCCAGTCTGCTGGTTTTACAGAATAATCCCATCCCTACCTGTAACCTATTCTTTCCACATTGCCACCTAACACCCCTCTGATTCTACCATTCATTTTTGCAATAGACAATAGGTGCAGGAGGAGGCCATTCGGCCCTTCGAGCCAGCACCGCCATTCAATGTGATCATGGCTGATCATTTACGCAATGTAGCTAATTCCCCGATTACCCTGCAAGTGGGTGGAAACTTTGAACTCGGAGGAAACCCGCTACCAGGTCACAGCAACAACTCCACACGTTGACCTTCGGAGGTCAGGATTGAATCAGCGTCACTGGAGCTGTGAGGCAGCATCTCTGCAAGCTGCCTGCGTCACTGTGCTGATAGCTGGATGGCCATCCATTGTCCATCCCACATCTGTAAACCGAGTAGCTTGCTGCGTCACAGTGGAAGGCCGTGAAATCAATTATAATTGAGGTCACATGGAGGTCAAAGTGGGTAAGGATGTCAGAAATCCTTCCCTGTGCAGAAACAAAGAACTGCAGATAGACACAAAGTGCTGGAGTAACACAGCGGGGCAGGGAGCATCTCCGGATAGAAGGAATCACTGAAAGTTGGCATGCAGGTACAGCAGGCAGTGAAGTAAAGTAATGGCATGTTGGCCTTCATGACAAGAGGAGTTCAGCATAGAAGCAAAGAGGTCCTTCTGCAGTTGTGCAGGGACGGCCCTAGTGAGACCGCACCTGGTGTACTGAGTGCAGATATGGTCTCCAAATTTGAGGACGGACATTCTTGCTATTGAGGGAGTGCAGTGTATGTTCACTAGGTTAATTCCCGGAATGGCGGGACTGTCTTATGTATGACTGACTCGAAGGGCCGAATGGCCTACTCCTGCACCTATTGTCTATTGTTTTGGGTTGAAACCCTTCTTCAGACTGATCGGGTCTCAGTCTGAAGAAGGGTCCTGACCCGAAACGTCATCCATTCCTATCCAGAGAGAAACGTCATCTATTCCTTCTATCCTTCTATCACATATTTAATTTTTGTTTTGTGGAAATGATGAAAATGAGTGATGAAGGTACAGAAGTGTATGTTGTCTACGTGGATGTTGTCTACGTTGTCTAAAGCCTATTGACAAATTCCCTCCGGGTAGGCTGGCCCAGAAGATTATAAGGATGCATAGGCTTTTACATGAGAGAGGAAAGATTTAAAGAGGCCTTGTAGTGAACTGCTGACTGCCTTTATTTTCATTGTGATTATTGTCTGGTTAGGTTATTAAAGGCGGGAACAGTATATATATATATATATATTTCTGCTGTAGTATATTAAAAAAATTATATATATTTTTAAATGTACTACAGCAGAAATGTGCCTTACTTCCTTTATATTTAAAGTGCCTTTAGGTGCCTAAAAGTGACCTTGTTGTTGATGTGCCGCGTTATGTTATGTTATATTATGTTATGTTAATTGTTTTTGTATGCTATTCCGAAAAAGCAATAAAAAAAATAATATTTAAAGAGGACTTGAAGGGCAACCTTTGTAACACAGGGTGGTGGGTATATGGACCGAGTTGCCAGACGAAGGTGGGTGCAAATACAACATTTAAAAAAAAAACATTTGGATAGGTACATGGAGCTGTTGTATGCAAGTGGGACCTGCTAGGTTGGGCAACGTGGCTGGCATGAATGAGTGGGGCTGAAGGGCCTATTTCTCTGCTGTCTAGCTGAGAAATGACTCGAAGACTATTAAGTCACGTGGGATCAAAAATGAGTTGGTAAATTGGACCCAAAATTGGCATGTTCATAGAAGACAGAGGGTAATGATAGAGGGATGCTTTTCTGACTGGAGGTGTTTTGAATGGATCATTGCTGTGACCTCTGGGTACTTGTGATATATATTAATGACTTTGATGAAATTGTAGATGGTCTGATTAGCGAGTTTTGCAGATGACACTAAAATCGGTGGAGTTGTGGACAGCAAGATAGATCTTCAGATCTTCAGATAATAGAGAACCAGCAGGATATAGATCGGTTGGAAGCTTGTGCAGGGAACTAGCAGATGGAGATTAATCTGGACAAGTGTGAGGTGTTGCATCTTCGGAGGCCAAATGCAAGAGGAGAGGACACAGTAAATCGCAGGACCCTGAGGAGCATTGAAAAGAGTGATCTCGGGGTGAAAAGAGGGATCTTGGGGTGCTAGTCCATAGCAATGTAAGTGGATGGGATGGTAAAGGTGTGCAATTGTGGAATTGAGTATGTAAATTGGAGCTATATGTAGCTTTCTGGGTCAATGTGGATGGCCGCTAAGTCAATCACAATGACGGGTCTATAAAACAATGTTTAGGCCACATTTGTAGATTTGTGTGCCGGTTCTGGTTATTGCACTATAAGAAGGAAGTGAAGGCTTTGGAAAGGATGCAGAAAAAGGTTTGCCAGAATAATGCCTGGGTTGGAGTACATCTATAAGGAAATGTGCAGGAAGGAACTGCAGATGCTGGTTTATAATGAAGATAGACACAAAAGGCTGTAGTAACTCAGCAGGTCAGGGCAACATCTCTGGAGAGACTGTCTGAAGAAGGTTCCGACTCGAAACATCACGTATTCTGTTTCTCCAGAGATGCTGCCTGACATGTTGAGTTACTCCAGCATTTTGCGTCTATCCATAAGGAGAGGTTGGACAAACTTGGATAGTTTCTCCGCAGCGCTGGACGCTGAGAGGGTGACTTGATAGAAGCACATAAAATTATGAGAGGCATCGAAAGGAGAGATGGCCTGAGCCATTTTCCCCGGGGTGGAAATGTTAAATTGCAACAAAGGGCATAGTTTTAAAGTGAGAGGTGGAATGTTTAGGGGAGATTTGCAAAACACATTGTTCACACAGAGTATGTTAGGTGGGATGCATGCCAGGGGAGATAGTCAAGGTAGATCCAAGAGCAATATTTAAGAAGCATTCAGACCGACACATACATAATTCTCTGTGGAATTCTCTGCCTCAGAAGGCAGTGGAGGCCAGTTCTCTGAATGCATTCAAGAGAGAGCTAGATAAAGCTCTTAAGGATAACGGAGTCAGGGGGTATGGGGAGAAGGCAGGAACGGGGTACTGATTGAGAATGATCACATTGAATGGTGGTGCTGGCTCGATGGGCCGAATGGCCTACTCCTGCACCTATTGTCAATATGCAGGGGATAGAGGGATATGGATCATATATAGGTGAATGGAATTAGTTTAGAATGACCTCATGGTTCATGCAGAGATGTTGGGCATAGGGTCTTGTTTCTGTGCTGTATTGTTCACAGTTCTATGTGGTTTCATGAATGAATGAATGAATAAGTTTATTGGCCAAGTATGCATATGCAAGCAATGTGCCTTGGTGCTCCGCTCACAAATGACAACACAAACATACAGTTAACAATTAAGAATAAAGCATAACCACATCAAAACAATAAGGATACAACATTATGGTCTAAACATGTGGGTGTAAATAAACCAGAGCAAAAAAGAAACTACAGACTCTGGTTATTGAGTAGAGCTACTACTCGTGGAAAAAAAGCTATTTTTATGTCTGGCTGTGGCTGCTTCGACAGTCCGGAGTGGCCTTCCAGAAGGAAGTGCTTCAAAGATTTTGTGGTCAGGGTGAGAGTGGTCAGAGATGATCTTGCCCGCTCGCTTCCTGACCCTTGCAGTGTACAGTTCGTCAATGGGGGGAAGGTTGCAGCCAACAACCTTCTCAGCTGATTGAACGATGCGCTGCAGCCTCCGGATGTCGTGCTTGGTGGCTGAGCCAAACCAGACCATGATGGAGAAGGTGAGGACCGACTCAATGATAGCAATATAGAATTGGACCATCATTGCCAGTGGCAGATTGTGTTTCCTCAGTTGCTGCAGAAAGCACATCCTTTGTTGGGCCTTTATGACTGTGATAACCATTGCTAATACCAACTGTAAGAAAGCATGAATCACTACATTTATTGTTGGAGGGTTTGAAGCCATGTTCTGCGATCAACCGTCCAGGCACCTGAATTACTGATTCATTGACTTAACCACAACCTAAAGAGGTAGAGTGTTGCGCTTGCAGCCGGAAACAAAAACTGTATTGAAATAGCTGGTTGTGAACCTTGGAACCAAGGAGCAATAGTTGCCTGGCTTCTCATACTTTCACGGTAGCAGGTGATTATATCTGTGAAGGACACATAAGTCAGAATTGGAAATGCAGCCAAATAATAATAATGTTGACTTGTGCATTAATAATGGCAACCTGGTTAAAGCCATCAATACCAGTGAAATATTATGCTATCTTTTTCATGACCGGTGGCAGCAAAGGGGGCAAAGGGTCAGGGAAATCTATATTTCTAATCCTGTTGTAAAATCATTGTTAATAAGCATTCTCTGATGGGACTGCACTTCAATTAGTCTCTTAGGAGAGTGTAAGTGCTCCACCATTCGATTCGTGGTCAAATATCGATGGGAGTGCGGTATGAAGCCTAAGCAAGATTGACTTGCACGAGGTAGACACGAAATGCTGGAGTAACTCAGCGGGACAGGCAGCATCTCCGGAGAGAAGGAATGGGTGATGTTTCGGGTCGAGACCCTTCTTCAGACTGATGTCATGGGAGGGGGCGGGACAGAGATAGAATGTAGTCGGAGACAGTAAGACTGGTGGGAGAACTGGGAAGGGGGAGGGGATGGAGAGAGAGGGAAAGCAAGGGCTATTTGATGTTAGAGAAATCAATGTTCATACCGCTGGGGTGTAAGCTACCCAAGCGAAATATGAGGTGCTGTTTCTCCAATTTGCGCTGGGCCTTACTCTGACAATGGAGGAGGCCCAGGACAGAAAGGTCAGATTAGGAATGTGAGGGGGAGTTAAAGTGCTGAGCAACCGGGAGATCAGGTAGGTTAAGGCCGACTGAGCAGAGGTGTTTGATCTCGCCGGTGCACAGAAGTTGACACCTGGAACAGCGGATACAGTAGATGAGGTTGGAGGAGGTGCAAGTGAACCTCTGCCTCACCTGGAAAGACTGTCAGGGTCCTTGGACGGAGTCGAGGGGGGAGGAAAAGGGACAGGTGTTGCATCTCCTGCGGTTGCAGGGGAAAGTACCTGGGGAGGGGGTGGTTTGGTTGGGAAGGGACGAGTTGACCAGGGAGTTTCGGAGGGAACGGTCTCTGCGGAAAGCAGAAAGGGGTGGAGATGGGAAGATGTGGCCAGTAGTGGGATCCGGGTTGGAGGTGACGAAAGTGTTGGAGGATTATCTGCTGTGGCTTGCACATGACTTGCACAATCTTTTTCGCTTTCACTATTCCCAATAGTCTTTCCACCCACACACCACTACTTATTCCTTCCCTTGCACAGCGAAACAGTTTTGAGAAGATTTAAGGTATTCATTGTTTTTTTTTTTGCCAATTCAAAATTGTTTTTACAACCTTTTTTCATCCTGGATTGAATTTTGACTGATTGATTGGATTGATTGATTGATTGAGAGATACAAGTATGGAAACACCAAGTCTACGCCGACCATCGATCACCCATTCACACTAGTTCCATGTTATCACCCTTTCTCTTCCACTCCCAACACACTAGGGGCAATTAACAGAGGGCAATTAACCTACAAACCAAAGATAGACACAAAAAGCTGAAGTAACTCAGCGGGTCAGACAGCAGCAACCTGGAGAAGAGGAATAAGTGATGTTTCGGGTCGAGACCCTTCTTCAGACCCTGTCTGAACAGCTGAGTTACTCCATCTTTTTGTGTCTATCTTTGGTTTGAACGAGCATCTGCAGCTCCAACCTACAAACCAACACGCCTTTGGAAAGTTGGAGGAAACCGGAGCACCCAGATGAAACCCATGGGTTCCCAGTGAGAACGTGCAAACTCCACGCAAACAGCACCCGAGGTCAGGTTCAAACCCTGGTCTCTGACTCTGTGAGACAGCAGTCCTACCGACTGTGCCACTTCATTGATTGTTGGTTATTTTGTTTAAACTATTGTTCTGTAGAAACGTCTACGGGGAGAAAATATCTTTCATCAATAGTTGTGGTTGGAGATCTGTTTTGCATGTTTTTGTTCTATGATCGAAACAAATGTTCGCTGACGTACTTGCAACCAGATTATTTGCACATCGTTAGTCTGAGGAGCTGCTCTGCATTTTGTCAATGTAAAAATGTACGCGAGATGAGTATTTATAGCTGTCTTATGAAGCTCATGGGCCTCCTGGTCACATCCTCAATTAGCGCTGTTCAGTGCTTTAATGCTCTTTCACGGTTAGGGCAAGTACAATTGCAGCAGGGATTAAGGAGGCTGAAAAATACACTTAGCACTTGCAATAGGCTTAGGTAAAATTGTGAATGAACTATTTGGTTTTCCTCACTGGTCTCATTTTAATATCACTTTTAGTTGGAACTGGCCATAGCAGAGCTTACAACACCACAAAGATTTAAATATTTACATGGATTCTTGTTGCTTCCAGAGTTTCTTCCAAACACTTCATAACATTTAAGTGGCTTCTAGTTACTAAGGCAGTGGGAGAATTGCCGCCTTACAATGCCAGGAACCTGGTTTTGATCCTGACTACGGGTGCCCTTTGTACGGAGTTTGTACCTTCTCCCTGTGACCACGTGGGTTTTCTCCGGGTGCTCCGATTTTCTCCCACACTCCAAAGACGTACAGGGTTGTAGTTTAACTGGCTTTGGTAAAAATTGTAAATTGTCCCTTGTGTGTGGGATAGTGCTAGTGCAGGGGGGTGATCACTGGTGGGCGCGGTCTCGGTGGGCCGAAGGGCCTGTTTCCGCACTATATCTCTAAAGTAAAGTTAAGTTGTGGGTTATGCAATCATTTGGACGTTTTTGGGGGATATTGCTTTGAATAAGTATTAGGTGTTCAAGAGGCAGGTTTTTTTTTTTTTTCTGCTCCATCAACTGGCAAAGCACTACTCAGGCAAGTGATGTTACATGAGAACAGTCAGATCCTCTGGTCTGAGTAGCATTCATTGGGACCGTTGCAAATATGTGGATATAGACTGGTGTGAAAATGCTGGGTTGTACGTGCATGTTGTTGTTGTTGTTACATTGCATACAAATCTTGGCAGAAGCAGGATAAGTTGACAGAAGTAGGAATCATTCAAGAACTTTGGCCAAAGTGGAAAAACTTCCAGTGGTTGAACAAGGGGTCGATCCATCCTTGGAGAATTATTTGGTGTAGTTTTAGTTTTTAGTTTTACTGAAACAGGCCCATTGGCCCAGCGAGTCCACACCGGCGATCTCTGCACACTAACACTACCTGTGTGCAGTTTTGGTCTCCAAATTTGAGGAAGGATATTCTTGCTATGGAGGGCGTGCAGCGTAGGTTCACTAGGTTAATTCCCGGAATGGCGGGACTGTCGTATGTTGAAAGGCTGGAGCGATTGGGCTTGTATACACTGGAATTTAGAAGGATGAGGGGGGATCTTATTGAAACATATAAGATAATTAGGGGATTGGACACATTAGAGGCAGGAAACATGTTCCCAATGTTGGGGGAGTCCAGAACAAGGGGCCACAGTTTAAGAATAAGGGGTAGGCCATTTAGAACGGAGATGAGGAAGAACTTTTTCAGTCAGAGAGTGGTGAAGGTGTGGAATTCTCTGCCTCAGAAGGCAGTGGAGGCCAGTTCGTTGGATGCTTTCAAGAGAGAGCTGGATAGAGCTCTTAAGGATAGCGGAGTGAGGGGGTATGGGGAGAAGGCAGGAACGGGGTACTGATTGAGAGTGATCAGCCATGATCGCATTGAATGGCGGTGCTGGCTCGAAGGGCTGAATGGCCTACTCCTGCACCTATTGTCTATTGTCTATTGTCTACACACGCACGCACACACACACATGAGGGACAATTTTACGTTTATACCAAGTCAATGAACCTACATCTTTGGAGTGTGGAGGAAACCTAAGATCTTGGAGAAAACCCACGCCGGTCACATGGAGAACGTACAAACTCCGTACAGACAGCACCCCAAGTCGGGATCGAACCCGGGTATCCAGCGGAGCAAGTGCTATAAGACAGCAACTCTGCCGAGTCCACCCTGACCAGCGATCAACCCCCTACACTAGCGTTATCCTACACACTAGGGACAATTTACAGTTTTTACCAAAGCCAGATAAACTACAGCCCTGTATGTCTTTGGAGCGTGGGAGGAAACCGGAACACCCGGAGAAAACCCAGGCGGACACAGGAAGAACATAGGTACAGGCAGCACCTGTAGTCAGGATCAAACGCGGGCCTCTGGTGCTGTAAGGCAGCAACTCTACCACTGCGCCACTCTGCAGTGGGCTATTCAAAACGGAAATTCCTGCAAAAGATCAGCAAAGTCTTAACCAGAAATCAGAGCGTGGGAAAGATGGCTAGCAGTTTTTTTGTAAATGGTCTCCCAGGCCCCCTCTTCCTGGAACAGTTTCAGCCTTCTATTCCTGTTCCCATGCACAGTTAAAAATAGCAAGGCAGTCCCTCTTATTGGGCAGCTTCCATGCAGGGTCCTTTGCTTAGGGTCCACATTCTTTTGTGTGTCTTTCCGGACCTGAGATACATGAGATGTTTTGCAAGTGGGAAAGGGATAATAGGGCAATTCCTGTTTAAAAGTTCACTCACAGCAGCTAAACAATGTTTGTTCACAGACAGTTTTTGTTCATCGAGTGTCGGAAAAAGGGTCACGTCCCGAAACGTCACCTGTTCTGTCACTTCAGAGATGCTGCCTGACCCGCTGGGTTACTCCAGCATTTTGTGTGTCTCAGTGTAAACCAGCATCTGCAGTTCCTTCCTGCACACAATGTTTTGTTCATGTTGGAAATGTCATAGCAGATCGAGACACTTCAGTTCAATTAGTACAGATGTCAGGGGTTATGGGGAGAAGGCAGGAGAATGGGGTTAGGAAGGAGAGATAGATCAGCCATGATTGAATGGCAGAGTAGACTTGATGGGCCGATAGGCCTAATTCTACTCCGATTCCTTATGACCACATGAGACCAAACCGTGTCGAAACCGCAAATGCTGGTTTATAGGAAAAATACACAAAGTGCTGGAGTAACTCGGCGGGTCAGGCAGCATCCCAGGAGAGCATGGATAGGTGACGTTTCGGGTCGGACCCTACCTCCGGCTGCTTGTGAGGGTGGGGGGTGGGGTGGAAGGCTGGAAGAAGGGGAGCAGGTCAAAGCCTGGCAGGCAATAGGTGGATACAGGTGAGGATTGTATTAGATTGGCACATTAGGTTGGACAAAGACCAGAGAAGAAATGGCAGAAGGTGTGAGACGAAAGGACTGAAGAGTTGTGAATTGTGAAGCCAGAGAAAGGAATGCAGTGGGCGGTTCAATCTTTCAATGGTTCAACGATGCTTTTGTTGATGTGCAAATTGCCACGGGGAGGGAACAAAATGAGTGCGAATCTAGGTGGGAGGGGGGTAGTTTATAGTTGCCTACAATTAGAAAATTCAATGTTCAGGCCAAAGATAAAAGAGCAGAGCAAGATAGACCACTCGACACTAAAAACCGTAGTATGTCATGGTGCCATTTTAGTAGGCAGAAATTTGCAGAAACATTTAAAAAGAAAAATAACATTGATAGATGAGATATATTCTGCATTTTTATGGTCTCATCACACATACTGTTCCCCCAAAACACTAATTACACTGTGAGAGGCATCGCGAACGGCGGGTTTTGCTTACTAAAATGGCGGACGTTACGCTCCTTTGCGTACTACACTTCAGTTCAGTACGGAGTGGTTCATCTAGTTTTCGCTAGTATTCTTTGGTTCAGGCACCAAAGATGCTGCACGCTGCTCAGCAGGCCCTGCGGACTCAGTGGGATTTTAGTGTGGGATTAAGTGTTGGGTGGAGAACTTGAGTGGGAGGATGTGAAGGTCACAGCAAGGACAATGGAGGAACCCCAAAGCACAGTGAGCTATTAATCTCAAAATTAAATTTTATTTATAAATAAATACATAAAACAAATGCAAAGTATGTGGCTTTCCTTCATGTTTGTAGTTCATCAAGTTCTATTCCTTCATAGCGTTGTGAAGTGAAGACATTCAAGATGAAGACATTTAGATGTACAGGGTCTCTTGCCCAGAGTAGGTGAATTGAGGGCCAGAGAACATAGGTTTAAGGTGAAGGGGAAAAGATTTAATAGGAATCTGAGGGGTAACTGTTTTACACCCAAGTTGTGTCGAAGGGCAAAAATGCACATTTAATAACTTGTCAATAATCTTTTATCATTCTCTTCAAGATCTCAAGTCCTTGTCAATCTTTTGTCCCTTTGACTCATGGGGAATATTTCTGCTGGCCTTAAACTAAATATAGCGGTGGCTGGAATTCCAGCTAATGGAAAATTGTGGCCGTTCCTAGTCCTTTGGTTGCGAACTCACATTTGTTCACAGCTGGAGCAACGGTATTCCAATTAGACCCTAATTATAAAGAAATATAGCATGAGACATGGCTTTCACTGTGTTTCCATGTTCGCCAGGGCAAGGGTTAAAAGGGCTGTAACACCGCAGTATCAATCACCCGATATAACATCAAAGAGTGGTGGACAAAGAGTTTGAACAGATGTCGGAGTGTCAGCCACATGCGGGGAGTGACTGTCATTGCTGAGGCCAAGTGACAGTGTTAACAGCAGGTATCTGTGCAGGATTCCAGTGCCAACAAGACCAACGTTACATTCAGCAGTGTGTGAGGCAGTAGAGATGTGACCACTGCTTCTCCCACTCTCCACTACTTCAGTCTAAGTTCATGGTCCACTCGGCCACTTGATCCAGTGTAACCTGTGCTTCTCGATGTGAACGGAAGCATCACAGAGCAAATAACACACTCGCACTTAGAAAGGTCCTGATCCAAAATGTCACCTCCCCATGTTCTCCAGGGATGCTGCCTGACCCACTGAGTTACTCCATCACTCTGTCTTTATATATATATATATATATATATATATATATATATATATATATCTATACATCTATATATCCATATAGATATATATATATATATATATATATAAATATAATATATACACACATGATGTGTATACACATGCGCACACACACACACACACACACACACACACACACATATATATATGTATATGTGTATGTGTATGTGTGTCTGTGGGTATGTGTGTATATACACACACTGATTTTTTTTCTTGTTTATTATATTGTTTACGGTATACCATGTTTGCAATTTCTGTTGTGCTGCTGCAAGTAAGAATTTCAAGGTTCTATCTGGGACATATGGCAATAAAACACTCTTGACTTTTTTGTTGTAAACCAGCATCGGCAGTTCCATGTTTCTACACTAACGCTGTTATTCAGCATCTGAACCGATGAACCCTTTGACAGTCTTACAGAATTATTTGTGATGATGACATTGGCTTGGTACGTAAAATAGAAATCTATCCATCAATGTGGAGACTTTGGGTAGGGATTCAAAGAACTGAGCTCTTCATTTGCCGATGGATAGCTGCACAAGGTTATCTATTCAACTCTCCACTTCAATAACTAGCAATCAGTGAAGTCTGGAAGTAATATTTAATGGTGCAAGAGTAAACCTTGTTAAATAATGATCTCACGGTCACATCTCATCGTGGAAACTGCATCTGGAGATATTTGGGAAGAAACTAAGGGTTGAAACAACCTGAATTATATTTGAGTTTGAGTTCATTTATTGTCATGTGTAATGAGGTACAGTGAAAAGCGTTTGTTGCGTGCTAACCAGTCAGCGGTTAGACAATTTTCTGATTACAATCGAGCCATCCACAATGTACAGATACATGATAAAAGGAAGATCATGAATAATGTTTCGTGCAAGATAAAGTCTAGTAAAGTCTGATCAAAGATAGTCTGAAGGTCTCCAATGAGGTAGATAGTAGCTCAGGACTGCTCTCTGGTTTTGTTAGGATGGCTCAGTTGGCTGATAACAGATGGGAGGAAACTGTCCCTGAATCTGGAGGTGTGTGTTTTCACACTTCTGTACCTTTTGCCCGATAGGAAAGGGGAGAAGAGCAACTCATCCTTGATTATGCTACTGGCAGGTTTGATTGGTGATGTCAGCCATCATCTGACCATAGTGCACAATGATTACCGAGTTTGCAGGAATCGCAAATACATCGGCAAGGGCATGCCAATCCACCCCAGTCGGCCATTTTCCTCTTCAGTAGCCATCTTGGATCTTAGATCATCGCTGTTTACCATCCTCCCCTCAGTCTTGCTGAGATATACTGGAATTGATCTACAAGGTGCAATAATTACTTCCTTGGAATATCTTTCAGCGCTACGGATTCTTTCTCACCAGGTTCGCAGAGTCTGAAGAAGGGTCTCGACCCGAAACGTCACCCATTCCTTCTATCCAGAGACACTGCCTGTCCCGCTGAGTGGCTGCGGCATTTTGTGTCTATTTTTGGTGGTCCAAAGTTGCGTAGATTGTTCACCGAACTGACAGCACTGTTGTTTACATCGTAGAAAGTATCAGCCCACTGTCCCTTCAGTCTCAGTTGATTGCTCCCTTTTGGTTTCACAGAAAAGACGACAAATATTTTTCATACGATATCCCCAATCTAGTTGCAAAAATAAATCACATATTATTATCTAGCACCCAGAATCTGTGATGTAGCAGAATAGATGTCCCAACTTAAGATAGGCACAAAATGCTGGAGTAACTCAGCGGGATAGGCAGAAGTAATAGGTGACGTTTCAGTTCGAGACCCTTCTTCAGACTGGTAGACAAAGGGTGTGTGAGGTGTCTTGGACCTAGGTAGGGAGGGAATGGACCGGGGGGATAGGATGGAGTCGAGGTATGTGGAAATTAATTCAGTGGGACAGGAGCAAGCAGAAACAATGAGTTAGACAAAGGACGTGTGAGAGTCCTAACCTACTTACTTACTGGGACTGGAATGAAGCCTTTTATCCCTTTGGGCCTATGGTGGCTCCCAGTAAAGCAGTCTCATCAGTTCTAATCAATAGACAATAGAAAATAGGTGCAGGAGTAGGCCATTCGGCCCTTTGAGCCAGCGCCACCATTCAATGTGATCATGGTTGATCATTCTCAATCAGTACACCGTTCCTGCCTTCTCCCCATACCCCCTGACTCCGCTGTCCTTCAGAGCTCTATCTAACTCTCTCTTGAATGCATTCAGAGAATTGGCCTCCACTGCCTTCTGAGGCAGTGAATTCCACAGATTTAAAACTCTTTGACTGAAAATGTTTTTCCTCATCTCCGTTCTAAATGGCCTACCCCTTATTCTTAAACTATGGGCCCTGGTTCTGTACTCCCCCAAAATTGGGAACATGTTTCCTGCCTCTAACGTGTCCAACCCCTTAATAATCTTATATGTTTCAATAAGATCCCCTCTCATCCTAAATTCCAGTGTATACAAGCCTAGCCGCTCCAGTCTTTCAACATATGACAGTCCCGCCATTCCGGGAATTAACCTAGTAAACCTACGCTGCACGCCCTCAATAGCAAGAAAATCCTTCCTCAAATTTGGAGACCAAAACTGCACACAGTACTCCAGGTGCGATCTCACTAGGGCCCTTTATCCCCACTCTTTCCTTTCTGTCTGTCAACCAATTTTCTATCCATGTCAGTACCTTACCCCCAATACCATGTGCTCTAATTTTGCCCACTAATCTCCTATGTGGGACCTTGTCGAAGGCTCTCTGAAAGCCGAGGTACACCACATCCACCGGCTCTCCCCTGTCAATTTTCCTAGTTACATCCTCAAAAAATTCCAGAAGATTAGTCAAGCATGATTTCCCCTTCGTAAATCCATGCTGGCTTGGAACGATCCTGTTAATGCTATCCAAATGCTTCGCAATTTTGTCTTTTATAATTGACTCCAGCATCTTCCCCACCACTGATGTCAGACTAATTGGTCTATAATTTCCTGTTTTCTCTCTTCCCTCCTTTCTTAAAAAGTGGGGTAACATTAGCTACCCTTCAATCCACAGGAACTGATCCTGAATCTATAGACCATTGGAAAATGATCACCAATGCGTCTACAATTTCTAGAGCCACCTCCTTAAGTGCCCTGGGATGCAGACCATCAGGCCCTGGGGATTTATCAGCCTTCAGTCACGTCAGTCTACCCAACACCATTTCCTGCCTCTTTGTTTCCCTGCACCCTCACAATTCAATCTCACATCCCATTAATTGCTCTTCGATTGTGCCATTACTGCTTTCAACCTCCTGACATGGGAAGTGACAAAGTGCTACATTAGTTTCTCCAAACCACTTTTTTACTAACTGACTGGTTAATGCCTACTGCTAACAGATGACCTGCTTATTAGCGATTCTCAATTGTTGTTCATGACCGTTTTAATGAAGCAATTGGATATACATTTTGCATTTGGATAGATTGTCATTATGAATTATCACTGCCGATGATCACGGTAACAAATACATCAAAAAATAAACTGAATGCATGTCAGTATTTTTTATAACTAAATGATAGAGCAGTACAGCACAGAAACAGGCCCTTTGGCCCATCTTGTCCATGCTGACCATCAAGTATCTATCAACATAACCTAGCACTTGAGCATTAACCTAGCAATTTACCATTTGATCGAGTGGCTCATCTCCAAACTTATCAAATTATGTAAGAATCTCTACCTCCACCACTTTCTTAGGCAATGCATTCAAAATTCAATCATTTCTGGATGAAACATGTTTTTACTTCTATCCCCCCTTATTCCTTACCTCTGTTTATAGCCATCTCTGCTTGGGGAAGAGTTCAGTACCTTAAGACTAATCTGTGTCCCATAATTATGTACAACTCTATGTCTAAGGATCGGCCCCGACACAAAATGTCACCTTCTCATTTTCTCCAGAGATGCTGCCAGAAGGCACACAACTACATAAAAGTTAACATAAAGACAGCGGATTCCCCACATACCTCACTGTGATGGAAGGCAATAAAGTCTAATCTTCACCGCTCTTTATTCTCCCGCGGTCCTGCTGCTTTGAGCTCCCGCTGCTTTGAGCTCCCGAAGTCGGTCTCTAACCGGGGACCGCGAGCTCCACGATGTTAAAGTCCGCAGGCTACCGCGGTTCGAGCTCCACGACGTTAAGTCCTGTAGGCTCCCGTGGTTGGAGCTCCCGAAGTCGGTCCCCAGCAGAGGCCGCCAACTCCACGACGTTAGGCCGCAGTGCGGACGGAGATACGATACTGAAAAAAATCGTTTTGGGTAGACTGATGGGACTGAAGGCTGATAAATCCCCAGGGCCTGATGGTCTGCATCCCAGGGTACTTAAGGAGGTGGCTCTAGAAATAGTGGAAGCATTGGAGATCATTTTTTAATGTTCTATAGATTCAGGATCAGTTCCTGTGGATTGGAGGATAGCGAATGTTATCCCACTTTTTAAGAAAGGAGGGAGAGAGAAAATGGGTAATTATAGACCAGTTAGTCTGACATCAGTGGTGGGGAAGATGCTGGAGTCAATTATAAAAGACGAAATTGCTGAGCATTTGGATAGCAGTAACAGGATCATTCCGAGTCAGCATGGATTTACGAAGGGGAATGGCAGGCAGTGACCAGTGGGGTACCGCAAGGTTCGGTGCTGGGACCCCAGCTATTTACGATATACATTAATGACTTAGACGAAGGGATTAAAAGTACCATTAGCAAATTTGCAGATGATACTAAGCTGGGGGGTAGTGTGAATTGTGAGGAAGATGCAATAAGGCTGCAAGGTGACTTGGACAGGTTGTGCGAGTGGGCGGATACATGGCAGATGCAGTTTAATGTAGATAAGTGTGAGGTTATTCACTTTGGAAGTAAGAATAGAAAGGCAGATTATTATCTGAATGGTGTCAAGTTAGGAGGAGGGGGAGTTCAACGAGATCTGGGTGTCCTAGTGCATCAGTCAATGAAAGGAAGCATGCAGGTACAGCAGGCAGTGAAGAAAGCCAATGGAATGTTGGCCTTCGTAACAAGAGGAGTTGAGTATAGGAGCAAAGAGGTCCTTCTACAGTTGTACCGGACCCTGGTGAGACCGCACCTGGAGTACTGTCTGCAGTTTTGGTCTCCAAATTTGAGGAAGGATATTCTTGCTATGGAGGGCGTGCAGCGTAGGTTCACTAGGTTAATTCCCGGAATGGCGGGACTGTCGTATGTTGAAAGGCTGGAGCGATTGGGCTTGTATACACTGGAATTTAGAAGGATGAGGGGGGATCTTATTGAAACATATAAGATAATTAGGGGATTGGACACATTAGAGGCAGGAAACATGTTCCCAATGTTGGGGGAGTCCAGAACAAGGGGCCACAGTTTAAGAATAAGGGGTAGGCCATTTAGAACGGAGATGAGGAAGAACTTTTTCAGTCAGAGAGTGGTGAAGGTGTGGAATTCTCTGCCTCAGAAGGCAGTGGAGGCCAGTTCGTTGGATGCTTTCAAGGGAGAGCTGGATAGAGCTCAAGGATAGCGGAGTGAGGGGGTATGGGGAGAAGGCAGGAACGGGGTACTGATTGAGAGTGATCAGCCATGATCGCATTGAATGGCGGTGCTGGCTCGAAGGGCTGAATGGCCTACTCCTGCACCTATTGTCTATTGTCTATTGTCCGTCAAGGTAAGAGATGAAAAAAGTTTCCCCCATCCCCCACACAAAACAGGAGAAAGAGCACTAAAACACATTTAACATACTAAAACAACAAAGAAGGACCAAGACGAGACAGACTGTTGGCGAGGCAGCCATTATGGGCGCCACACCTATAGATATTTACAAGCTAAAATTAATTTAAACAAGCTTTTTAAGTTAAATATTGCAATCGCAGGCTTGGCAGAACAGAAAATAAGTTATTTTGAAAGTAATATTTAGGGGCAAATTTGTCAGCAGTGTGATGGCATTCAAAGAGGTAGATAGTAGCTCAGCACTGCACTCTGGTTGTGGCAGGATGAATCAGTTGCCTGATAACAGCTGGGAAGAAACTATCCCTGGATCTGGTGGTGTGCGTTTGTTTAAGGGCATTGCTTTAAGATGAAAGCTTAAAGGAGATGTGTGGGGCTAGTGTCTTGCATTAGAGTGGTGGGAGCCTGGAACGTACTGCGAGGGAGGGTGTAGAGCAGGGATGGCCAAACTTGCTTAATGTAAGAGCCACATACGATAAAGTTCAGATGTTTGAGAGCCGCAAGACATGAACAAAATTTACACATACGTTTTTGTTGTTACATACACATTTTGTGATGAAAAAATACACACTGTGATGAAAAAAGGAGCTCAGCCTACATATTTCCACGAGCCGCATATTGAAGGTCAAAGAGCCGCATGTAGCTCGCGAGCCGCGGTTTGGCCACCCCTGGTGTAGAGGAAGCAGAGATACAAGGAACTGCAGATACTGGAATCTTGAGCAAAACTCAAAGTGCTGGAGTAAATCAATGGGTCAGGCAGCATCTGTAGAGGGAATAGATAAGCGATGTTTCAGGACAAGACCCTTTTTATGATACAATAGAGGTGTTTAAGAGGGCTTTAGATATGTACATGAATACGCAGCGAATGGAAGGAATAATGCACCTGCAGGCAGACGAGATTAGTTTAAATCGGCATCATGTTCGGTACAAACATAGTGGGCTGAATGGTCTGTTCCCGTGCTGTAGCGTTCTTTGTTCAAAATGAATCTTTGTTCTAGCAATGTTTTTTTTCTTGCGACCAGATTTAATAAAACAGATGGGTCTAGGAAGTTTGTTCGTGTTGAGGTACGTTTTGAAACGTTGCTCTGAGAAAATTTTATTTTGGAATTTTTGGATATTGAATTGAGAGATCTGAAAAATAACCTTGAGGTAAAAGGCCAACCCAGACGAGGAACAAAATAAGTTACTTCTGCTTCTACTTTATGTTCCTTAAAACCTGATCACTAAATGTGATTAGATCCTCTGTGCCGGAGTCTTGCAAAGATGTTATTCATGAATTGGTATTAAGGGTATTCTGCCTATTGATTTTGTGCTTGCTTCCTTTATAGCAATGCCATCTGTTCCCCTCCCCTGTTCTTTCCCCACAGCCCTGAAATAAGTTTTTTAGTTTAGTGTAGTTTTGAGATACAACGCAGAACCAGGCCCTTCGGCCCATTGAATCTGCGCCAACCAGTGATCCCCGCACACTAACACTATCCTACACACACTAGGGACAATTTACATTTATACCAAGCCAATTAACCAACAAACCTGTACGTCTCTCGGAGAAAGCTGAAGATCTCAGAGAAAATCCATGCAGTCATGGGGACACCATACAAACTCCATACAGACCGAAGATGGGTCTCGACCCGAAACATCACCCATTCATTCTCTCCAGAGATGCTGCCTGTCCTGCTGGGTTATTCCAGCATTTTGTGTCTATCTTCAGTGCAAACCAGGATCTGCAGTTTCTTACCACATAATTTACCAACCCACAAGTCTTTGGGATATGGGTGGAAAACCAGGGTTCCCAGGGAGAACAGCAGACAGCACCTCGTGGCCATGCCATTGAACCTGGCACTGCAGGGCAGTGGCTCTGTCCTGCTGGGTTATTCCAGCATTTTGTGTCTATCTTCAGTGCAAACCAGCATCTGCAGTTTCTTACCACATAATTTACCAACCCACAAGTCTTTGGGATATGGGTGGAAAACCAGGGTTCACAGGGAAAACGGCAGACAGCACCTCGTGGCCATGCCATTGAACCTGGCACTGCAGGGCAGTGGCTCTGCTAGCTGCACCGAGCAGAAGACCCGGTGGGTCGGGTGGCCAGACTCAGAAGTCCTGGTGGGCCGTGCGATCTGTAGACGGAAGCCACCAAGCCAGCCCCCACGTCCTCCGAAGACCAGGAAATCGGAGAAGAGTGAGCCGGCGATGGCGAACACGAGAGTAAGGCCGGGAAAGGAACCGGCAATGTCGGCTGTGGGAGGCTCACCCGGGGCAAAAAGGGTAGACTGGACTTTGGAAAGGCACTTAAACCTTACAACTTTTGCAAGAATTGCCAGGTTTTAGTGCCATTTCCAAAGTCTCAGTGGACTATTTCTGTACATTTTGCCAATTGGGGATTGTGCTTAGACATGGCAATACTTTACTGAACTGTATGCCAAAAATGAACTTCGCTGTGCGTTTGCACATGTGACAATAAAGCACCATTGGCTATTGACCATTGACCTCTGTGCTGACCTTAGTGTGTACATGGACACTTGTTGCCATGAACAGTGCCTTAGGTCTGGCACATACTAGTGCTGCTGGGTGGGGAGCAACGAATGCAAAACTGAAGTGTGTCCTGTGCGTAGCGCTGATCTCTCACACCTTGGGTGTTGAAGAATTTCCAGGCCTGGTTGTGATCCCATTGCTGTCCGCTGGGGTTTCTGCCAAAACAGATTTTGTCCTTCCAAAGTCCAAGTGCAAAAGGAGTTCATGGGTTGTAAGATACTAGAGGAACAAGATGGACCACTCCGTTGAAATCGCCTATACTTGCATCTTGTACGCAAAGGAGCCATTATAGTAGGCAAAACCCGCCGTTCGCTATGCCTCTCGCAGTGTAATCAGTGTTTTGGGGGAACAGTATGTATGATGATACCATTAAAATGCAGAATATATCTCATCTATCAATTCACAGATTTTTGTTATTTTTCTTTTTTAATGTTTTTGCCTACTAAAATGGCGCCGTGACATACTACGGTTTTTAGGGTCGAGTGGTCTATCTTGTTCCTCTAGTATCTTTGGGCCGCACTGAGGACATGAGATGCATTGCGTACACCCCCCCCCCCCCCCCCCCCCAACAACGAGGCTCTTTGCTCTGTTCTATAATTGTCCAGCATGCCTCACGTTGACCTTACCTGCGAAACACATCTGCGATCGGATCGGACAATCGTTATTTTGTGAACCTTTGACTGCACATAATTCCGGTCCTGCATGAGTTGCACTTGAGACATTTACTGCCGTGACTCATGCTTGATGAACGACCATTCGGGCACAGGCCGCCCTAGGAACGTAATCCTGTAATGAGTTCTCGCCTTGTGGCAAGGGGTGGAATTAACTGGAGTCGAGGGAGGAGAATGATAATCCATCATTAGGTCCTTAAAGTGACAAAACCCCAGGCTGGCTGCGGAAACCTCAGGCTGGTGATTAGAAAACGCAACTCGTTAAACTAACAGCGTTGCTCTCCCGAATGGTTCTTGGCAAGAATGATGAATTATTTTGTTTGCTTCTGTTTAATTCAAATGGAAAATAAATAATCTCATTGTTGCAATCCATTCTGGTCACAATAAAGGCTTTCATAAAATATTCAGGTGGTGAAATGTGCAAGGTCCACCCTTGTTTGTTCTGCACTGCTCATGAAATGTGAGGATGGCCTAATGAGAAATAACTGCTACAACTATTATTCTTTTGGGTCTCTTGTTGCCAAGGACTGACTGAATCACGTTACAGTCCATCACAGTCTGCTTCAGAAGGAATGTACTTGACTTTGTGCATTAACAAGGAGGATGTGGAATTTTGTCTTGGGGAATCGTAGTTGGTACCTTCTATGAAAAGGCTTATCTTGTGCACCCGGCATGTGTAATGCATACATCCTGAACGAAGAGGAAGTTGCTTAATCTGCTGTTTATTGAAGATATTGTGGCAGGCAAAGGAGTATAGATGAAAGATAAGACCGACTCATATTAAAAATAATCTCCAACTCTCTTCAGTTGCCTTGGGAATGTGAAATTCCTTTGATGCATACTTAATACTGAACACTAGCTTGACAGTGAATTGTTACAAACGAATAACCTATTGAATCTGAAGCTGTTCCACAGAGTCATAGAGTTTTACAGAGTGGAAAAACAGGCCCTTCGGCCCAACATGCCCACTGCGGCCAACATGTCCCAGCTACACTAGTCCCACCTGCCCGTATTTGGTCCATATCCCTCCAAACCTGTCCTATCCATGTACCTGTCTAACTTTGTTAAACATTGGGATAGTCCCTGCCTCGACTACCTCCTCCGGCAACTTGTTCCATACACCCACCACCATTTGTGTGGAAAAAGTTACTCCTCAGATTCCTATTAAATCTTTTCCCCTTCACCTTAAACTGTTGTCATCTGGTCCTCGATTCACCTGCTCTGGGCAAGAGACCCGTGCATCTAACTTCCCTTCATATCAGTTGTAATTTTGCAGCCGGATGAGTCATTGCTGAAGTGAATGTTTGTCACTTCAGTGCCCACATGTCCTGGAACATTTGGGGTGGCACAGTAACACAGATCATAGAGCTGTTATCCCAAAGCCCCAGTAACTACCCTTGTGGAGTTAACACGTTCTCCTTGTGATTGCTGCTACAACAATCTCAATGGTGAATCTGTGGATTTCTTTGCCACTGAAGGCTGTGGAGGCCAAGTTTGTGGATATTTTTAAGGCAGAGATAGATAAATTGCTGAATAGTACTTGTCAAGGGTTGTGGGTGGAAGGCAGGAGAATGGGGTTAGGAGGGAAAGATAGATCAGCCATGATTGAATGGCCGAGTAGATTTGATGGGCCGAATAGCCTTTTGACCTTATGAGTGCAAGATTAGTGGTAATTTGTCAGTGTCAACCTGGTGGATTGATGTATGTTTTGCCTGTGCTGCATGAATCTATCTATGGCTCTGAGTCAATTTGAATGTAGGTGCTGGGGTACCGTGTTTCGGAGGTCTTCCCGAGGCGCTGTGGCCGTGTTGTCAGCCCAGAAGGCTCGTTGTTCGGCGGGACCAGGAACCCGCCCGAAGGCTTGTCGGACAGCGTAACCGGGAAAGAACTGGAGACATCGGGCGCTATGAGTGGGGTTGGTAGGATGGTGAACCCAGGGGGCACCTACAGGGCTTTCAAGGTCGGCTGCAGTAGGTGCCCCTCGGGCACAAAAATTCCTGGACCAGGACAGGAGTGGAGAGGGACGTCGGTTCGCGGAAACTGATCCAGCACATCGAGTGCGTGGGCCGACCGGACAGAGCTTTGGAAACGGCGCCAAAAATGGCGGCGCCCGCATGTGTAAATATGCAAGAAGAATTTCACTGCGCAATTGCACATGTGACAAATACAGCACCATTGAGGAAACAAGAGAAAGCATGCACAAATAATACTATTCTCTTGGAGACGGGGTGAAGCTGGAATTGGGCGTTTTGGAGAGAGAGTCGGGTGTAAATGCATCTCAATGATTGAAGGATACAGCCTTTAAAACAGGCCCTTAGTTTTACGTTAGTTTTGTGTTATCCCACTTTCGCATCCCACCCTGTGTACACGAGGGGCTAATTCAGAGGCTGATTCACCCACAAACCTGCGTAACTTTGGGATGTGGGGGGAAACTGGACCACCCACCTGGTTGCAGAGGGAATATGAAAACCCCACACAGACAGCACCCGACGTGTCAGGATCAAACTTGGGTCTCTTTTGCTGTGAGACACCAGCTATTCCAGTCCGCCGATCTAAAAGTATAATGCTTGCAAAAACATTGCCTTGCATATATCAGTGGTTTGTGCTTGTAATAGCTGGCTGTTTAAAAAAAAAATGCGGATATAAAATTATACTCTTCATAGATATGACTGATGGATAATTGTAACACTTTGGGTAGTGACGTCTGCGATTCTTAGTAAGTTAGGCCTCCATTTGATTCTGGTTCCCTGAGCACTGTTGATCTTTATCGCACTAGAGTGGCCTAGCTACCTAAACACTGTTTCAAATCCTGCTACCAATGATTTAAGGGGGTTCACTGTTGTCCTGTCAAGGCAACCTGAGGTAATAAATACCACGATTGCCGACAGCTAAAATAACCATTTTTTTTCAAAAGTGCCAAGTGTTAAGTATTGACAGAGCCTTGGAGAGAACAAGATTTAGAGAATTCCAGTTTGATTGCAGCATTCACCGACGGGGGATGTGGTGGGAAAAGTGACCAACAACAATACATTTAAGATAAATGTAACCTACAAGTTAACAACTGGCTTTCTGCCAATTACTTGCTGTCCTAGGCATGGCTTCAGATACTGCTCTCTTCCACACTTTCCACAAAGGCATAGATAGAGTGGATGTGGAAAGGATGTTTCCACTGGTGGGAGAGTCTAAGACCAGAGGTCAGGGCCTCAGAATTAAAGGGTGCTCTTATAGAAAGGAGGTGAGGAAGAACTTCTTTAGTCAGAGGGTAGTTAATCTGTGGAATTCATTGCCAGAGAGGGCTGTGGAAGTAGGTTTGCCAACTGTCCCATATTAGCCAAGAAATCCCATATTTTGGGTTAAATTGGTTTGTCCTGTCTGGGATCACCCTTGTCTCGTATTAGGCCTGGACGGCGTTGTAGGCCCGGACACTGTAGGCCTGGACACTGTAACCCGGGGGCCGCAGCAGTTCCCGCACAGTGTAGGACTGGGCGCCGCCTAAAGGAGGTTGCATAGCAACCCGCCTCCCGGCCCGGGCGGCTTCCATTGATGGAACGGGAACGTGGCCGCTGGCTGGGTGAGGTCACGTGGGGCGCGGGGCGGTGACGTCACCGTTTGTCCGTTATTTGGGAGTGAGGAAGTTGGCAACCCTATGTGGAGGCCAAGTCAGTGGATACTTTTAAGGCAGAGATAGACAAGTTCTCGATTAGAACGGGTGTTAAGGGGAGAAGGCAGGAAAATGAGATTAGGAGGCAGAGATCAGCCATGATTGAATGGCGGCGTGGACTTGATGGGCCGAATGGCCTAATTCTACTCCTATAACTTGTGAACTTTTCACTTCAATGTTTTTTTTGGCCAAAGCATTGATGTCACCAGCCATACCACTCAACAATAAAGAAGACCACTCGGCCCATCAAGTCCATGCTGACACACAGAGCAACCCATTTTCCCCGTTGACTTTCTTGGTTAGCCCAATTGCATTTGCTTTTGTAGAAACAAAGAACTACAGATGTTGGTTAATACACAAAAGTACTCAAATTGCTGGAGTAACTCAGCAGGTCAGGCGGCTTCTCTGGACAACATGGATAGGTGACGTTTTCAGGTCGAAACCCTTCTTCAGACCCATTTGATTTTAGCGCTGTGTAATTTAGGAAAGGCAGGACTTTGACAGTTGTTGACAGTCGCCATAGTTCTGCAGACATTGACCTGCTTATCACCCACAGCCTTTGTCATTGAGGCAAGGTTGTTGCAACTAAAACAAGCTGTCACTTGACATCGGGGAAGATGGACATTGACTTAACGAGTGTGCGGGGTGAGGGGCAGAGAATGGTAGGAATGCAACACACAACCTGTTGGGAAGATAATAAAATCCTGTTTGGGATTTACAGGACAAGAAGGACTTTGCAAGGATGAATGTATTATTGATTCCCTGCTGAATCCTGGAAGGATTTATCTTTAGGGTAGTTTACTGTAGCGATACAGCGCGGAAGCAGGCCTTTCGGCCCACCGAGCCCGCACCGACAAGCGATGCCTGCACGTTAACACTATCCTACACACCATGGACAATTTACAATTGTACCAAGCAACGGTGGCGCAGCGGTAGAGTTGCTGCCTTACAACGCTTGCAGCACTGGAGGCCTGGGTTCGATCCTGACTACAGGTGCTGCCTGTACAGAGTTTGTACGTCCTCCCCATGATCGCGTGGGTTTTCACACAGAGCTTTGGTTTCCTCCCATGCTCCAAAGACGTACAGGCTTGTAGGTTAATTGGCTTGGTGTATGTGTAAATTGTTCCTGGTGTAATATAGCGTTAATGTGCGGGGATCGTCGGTCGGCCAGGACTTGGTGGGCTGAAGGGCCTGTTTCCGTGCTGTATCTCTTAAAAGAAACTAAGCCGTGCCATCTATGCCTGCAAACTAACAGCATAATTTGACCAAAATAAGGCATGAAACAAAATAAGAAAATGCTGTTTATGTGTAAGAAGGAACTGCAGGTGCTGGTTTAAACCGAAGATACACACAGAATGCTGGAGTAACTCAGCGGGACAGACGGCATCTCTGGAGAGAAGGAATGGGTGACGTTTCGGGTCGAGACCCTTCTTCAGAAAATACCGTTTCTGCATTGAAAACAACTATCACCTGATCACTTCTGCATTTTGAATTCTAGCTTATATTGTGATCTTGAGAAGGTGAAAGGTGGTATTGTGGGAGGAGGGGAGAGTGCAAGGAGGAAGGACGGTGAGAGGGAGGGGATTAGTGCAAGAATCTGTAAAGAGGGTGGGGGTTATGGCAAAGGGGACAGAGAGAAGGAGGCTTTAAGTAAAGGGTTCTTTGTGTGAGGGTGGCTTTATAATAGAATGGGGACGGTGGGAGTGAGGAGGTTGAGGACCTGTGGCGAAGGTCTGTGTGAGAGTGAGGGTAGGATGGGTTGGGCTGGGAGAAGCATGGGCAAAATATGCACACATGTGCCCTTGTATTTCTGTCTGCCCTGTCTGTGCAGCAGAACTGGGTCATAAGGTCATAGGTGATAGCAGCAGAATTTGGCCATTCAGCCCAGCAAGTCAACTCCGTCATTTAATCATGATTGATCTATCTCTCCCTCCAAAACCCCATTCTCCTGCCTTCTCCCCATAACCACTAACACCTGTACTAATCAACAATCTATCTGTCTATGCCTTAAAAAATATCAATTGACTTGGCCCCCACAGCTTTTTCTGGCAAAAAAATCCACAAATTCACCACCCTCTGACTAAAGAAATTCCTCCTCATCTACTTCCTGAAGGAAGGTCCTTTAATTCTGAGGCTATGACCTCCAGACCTAGACTCTCCCACTAGTGGAAACATCCTCTCCACATCCACTCTATCCAAGCCTTTCACTGTTCTGTATGTTTCAATGAGGTCCCCCCTCGTTCTTCTAAACTCCAGCGAATACAGGCCCAGTGCCGACAAACGCTCATCATATGTTAACCCACTCATTTCTGGGATCGTTCTCGTAAGCCTCCTCTGCACCTTCTCCAGAGCCAGCACATCCTTCCTCAGATATGGGGCCCAATTGCTCACAATACTTCAAAATGCGGTCTGACCAGCGCCTTGTAGAGCCTCAGCATTACATCCCTGCTTTTGTATTCTGGCCCTATTGAAATAAGTGGTAGCATTGCGTTTGCTTTCTGTGAGGGTCTTCAGTCGTCTTTGATGTTCGTCCATCAGTGCAAGACCACCTCGTATTGTCAAGCCTGTGTGTAAGGCAGCTAACCCATGTCTAAGGAAAGCACACACAACCATCTCCCATTCCACATTGAAGTAGAAGCAAGTCATCATTGACCCTGTGGGGATCGCATATGTTGCGATAAAGCACTCCTCAACGACAGTGATATCTGCTGGCGAAAACTGGTTTGGACTTGAGAAAGCCCGTTGCAATGATAATGGTATCTCGGAACATCCAAACCTATGAATCAAAGTGAGAGAGTAGGTTTTCAGAGAAATAAGTGGGTGAATGGATTGCTCTGGGAGTGGCCATTGATTCAATGGGCTGAATCTCCTGTATCTTCTGCATCTCCTGGGACTCTATTCCTTGGAGCGCAGGAGGATGAGGGGTGATCTTATAGGGGTATATAAAATCATGAGAGGAATAGATCGGGTAGTTGCACAGAGTATCTTGCCCAGAGTAGGGGAATCAAGGACCAGAGGACATAGGTTTAAGGTGAAGGAGAAATGATTTAATAGGAATCTGAGGGGTAACTTTTTCACACAACATGGGTGGGTGTATGGAACAAGCTGCCAGAGGAGGTAGTTGAGGTAGGGACCATTCTAACGATTAAGAAACAGTTAGACAGGTACATGGATAGGTCAGCCTTGGAGGGATATGTACCAAATGTGGGCAGGCGGGACAGGTGTAGCTGGGACATGTTGGCCAGTGTGGGCAAGTTGGGCCGAAGAGCCTGTTTCCACGCTGTATCACTCTATGACTCTAGGGCTCTATTGTTAGAAAATATGAATGTATGAAACCATTAAGCATTAGATTCCATTTTTGTCAAATATCAATTGCCATATTAATGTTGAGACCTGTTTTAATTGTTGCCGTAGGTATGAATGCAGCTGTCCGCGCTGTGGTGCGTATGGGAATTTATGTTGGAACCAAAGTCTATTTCATCCACGAGGTTTGTCAACGTTTTAAATCCTCTATTTTGAAACCCGATTAATGGAAAATGATCAAATAAGGAAATGAATGAATGAATGAATGAATTAATGAGTGAATAAATACTTTATTGTCACATGTGACAAGACACGGTGAAATTCTTTGATTGCATATACCCAAAGTATGAAAATAGCTTCCACATGAAGGGCACTTACAAAGTTACGAACTACCCCCGCGCCAAGTCCCCCTTTGTTCTCCCCTCTTCCTCCCTCACGGCGGTCCCCCCACGTCGGGTCCACACTGTTCTCCCCCCCCCCCCCCCCACCCCCACCCCTCACGGTGGTTCTCCCCCCTTACGTTTGACCTTCAAAGTGCAACACTCCACACTTGCTTGGATTAAATTCCATCTGCCATCTCTCCACCCAATTCTGTAGCTAAGCTGTAACCAGCTCTGCTAGGCGGAGCAGAATATATGGCGGGGGTAGATAGACAGCACTCTCCTCCGCCGAGCAGAGCTGGTCCTTATTCTGAACAACTTCACCTTTGACTCCTCTCACTTCCTCCAAATCCAAGGCATAATCACGGGCACTCATATGGGCCCCAGCTATGCCTGCCTCTTTGTAGAGTACGTCGAACAAAATCCCTGTTCCAGGTGTACACTGGCCCTATCCCCAAACTGTACCTCCGCTACATTGATTACTGCATCGGGGATACTTCTGGCTCCCATCCAGAACTCACGGACTTCAATAACTTCAAGACAAATTTCCATCCTGCACTCAAATCCTTCTGCAGTTGTACAGGGCCCTAGTGAGACTGCACCTGGAGTACTGTGTGCTGCTTTGGTCTCCAAATTTGAGGAAGGATATTCTTGCTATTGAGGGCGTGCAGCGTAGGTTTACTAGGTTAATTCCCGGAATGGCGGGACTGTCGTATGTTGAAAGACTGGAGCGACTAGGCTTGTATACACTGGAATTTAGAAGGATGAGAGGGGATCTTATCGAAACGTATAAGATTATTAAGGGGTTGGACACGTTAGAGGCAGGAAACATGTTCCCAATGTTGGGGGAGTCCAGAACAAGGGCCCACAGTTTAAGAATAAGGGGTAGGCCATTTAGAACGGAGATGAGGAAAAACTTTTTCAGTCAGAGAGTTGTAAATCTGTGGAATTCTCTGCCTCAGAAGGCAGTGGAGGCCAATTCTCCGAATGCATTTAAGAGAGAGCTAGATAGAGCTCTTAGGATAGCGGAGTCAGGGGGTATGGGGAAAAGGCAGGAACGGGGTACTGATTGAGAATGATCAGCCATGATGACATTGAATGGTGGTGCTGGCTCGAAGGGCTGAATGGCCTACTCCTGCACCTATTGTCTATTGTCAAATTCACTTGGACCATCTCTGACATCTGCCTGCCATTTCCTGATCTCACTGTCTCCTTCACAGGAGATAGACTATCGATTGACATCTATTATAAATCTACTGACTCCCACAACTATCTAGACTACACTTCTTCCCATCCTGCCTCCTGCAAAGACTCTATCCCCTACTCCAAATTCCTCCGTCTACAACGCATCTGCGCCCAAGAGCCCGCACATCTTTAGGATGTGGGGGGGGGGGGGGGGTAGCGGGAGTACTTGGAGCTACCCCCCCCCCCCGGTCACCTGGCGAACATGCAGACTCCGCACAGACAGCACACCAGGTCAGGGATTGAACCTGGGTTTCTGGCACCTTGAAGCAGTGGCTCAACTTGTGATGCTGTTTTGTAGCAATGTTCATTTGCACTAAATACATGATCCTGTTGACCCAGCTGCAATTATGTTTTGCGTGAATGAGCTCCCTAACTACAGTACAGGCACTTCATCCCTGCATTATTTACCATGAAGCACCCTCTCCATGCCTAGGAATGTGAATGCTTCCTTAATCAATCTTCCTGCAACTGTTCCCCCCTTCCCCCCCCCCCCCTCCCCCCATTTTGACCGAATGATCCTTGAAAAGCCATTGAAAAGTAGCAATGCTCCTCACCAACTCCCGCATTCTAAAGTTACACCCTGCTATGTGGACTGCTGTCCCCTCCAGCCTAAATTAATTAATTGAATAAATATAACTGAATCCTAAGAGCGATTTAACTACTGTTTGAGTGCATTCAAACGGGAAACATTTTGAAAAAGATTCACCGTTGACAACATTTGGTCTTTCAATGCTCTTTATCAGTTGCATTTGTCTAAGGCTTTATTGGATACATTGAATGTGATTCTTTCTGTTGCCGCATGGAATCTAAACTTAAACTGAATTTTACTAGTTTAATTTCAGGCAACTTTACAAGCCCTGAGGATTCTCCGTGTCTGATTTAAAAGGAATTTAAAATTCAGTCCGGCTTTGAAATATTCTTTCTAAATATAACATCAAAATGATTACTTGCGGCCCAATTTAATTGTTTGGATTTTGCTTCGCTCCTCATAAAGTGACTCGAGCTGTTAGGGTCGAAGTATTTATGGCCCAGGCATGATGTCAGAATTGATCCCGGATAGACCTGCATTCAGAAATAGCCGGTGGAGGTAGAAATCACATTGCAACAGCTGAGGAAGCTGAATAAAAGAATGCAACCAAGATTCAATATCTTAACGAATCTCAGATGAGCAATGGTTTAAACAATTTAACCACATTGTTTTTTTAATGCATTCAGGCAGGAAGTATTTTGAAAAGGAAGGTGACATTTTTGCCTCACCGAATTTCACATTTGTTTACAATTAGTCTGAAGAGGGGTCCTGACCCGAAAAGTCACCTATCTATTTTCTCCAGAGACGCTGCCTGACCCGTTGAGTTTCGACAGCATTTTTGCGTCTATCTTTGGTATAAACCAGCATCTGCAGTTCCTTTTTTATTACATTTGGGTAAAGTTAGATGTTTGCCATTGATTCTGCCTCATACATACATTATCTAACACTGAGGGGTGAAAATGTATCATCTTCTTTTCAGGTGGTCTCTCAGATATGTTGCATTCAGCAGGTTGGAATTCTCTGCCACAGAAGGTAGTTGAGGCCAGTTCATTGGCTATATTTAAGAGGGAGTTAGATGTGGCCCTTTTTGCTAAAGGGATCAGGGGGTATGGAGAGAAGGCAGGTACGGGATACTGAGTTGGATGATCAGCCATGATCATATTGAATGGCGGTGCAGGCTCGAAGGGCCGAATGGCCTACTCCTGCACCTATTTTCTATGTTTCTATGTTTCGTGGATCTCAGGTAGTGGATGAGGTTAACATGGACCTGCATACACCTCCACAGGCAGGAAATGCTTGATGAGGCGGATGCTTAAGTAGTACAGGAGACAGAGCGGACCATCTACTCATTATGCTGGGCTTCTTTGAGAACCTCGGAGTCCATTCCTGGATGCACAATGCTAACCGAGTTCCCTTTTTTTGGTTTTAAGTGGTCATGAGCCAAGGATTCCCATGAGCTGGTCGGGATTTAGTTTAGTCTTGGTTGTAGTTTTAGAGACACAATGCGGAAACAGGCCCACCGAGTCCACAGTGACCAGCGATCACCCCGTACACTAGTTCCATCCTACGCACTAGGGACAATTTTACAGAAGCCAACTAACCGGCAAACTTGCAAGTCTTCGGAATGTGGGAGGAAACCGGAGCACCCAGGGAAAACCCACACAGTCACATGGAGAACATACAAACTCCGTACAGACAACACCCATAGTCAGGATCAAACCAGGTCTCTGGCACTGTAAAGCAGCAACTTTACCGCTGCGCCACTGTGGGTATTACACTTTCAGTCAGAGAGTTGTAAATCTGTGCAATTCTCTGCCTCAGAAGGCAGTGGAGGCCAATTCTCTGGATGCTTTCAAGATAGAGCTCTTAATGATAGTATGGGGAGAGGGCAGGAACGGGGTACCGATTATGAATGATCAGCCATGATCACATTGAATGGCGGTGCTGGCTCCTGCACCTATTGTCTATTGTCTATTATGGAGACTTTGAGAAGGTCCTTGAATCGTTTATTTGTCTACCTGGTAATCTCTTGCTGTGACAGAAATCGAAATAGCCTGATTTTTGGTCACTTGTTGGTCAGTTCAACTAGGCGGCCTGTCCATGAGACTCATAGGAGTGTAATTAAGGCCTTAATGCTGGGATGCTGAAGTTGGCTTGCTCATCCTGACAGTAGATCTCACCGGGACTGCATTGGTGATCTTTCTCCCATGGTTGAGATGCCTGCTCAACATAATCTGTGATTAGACGAGAATTGAATGCAAGTAATCACTGTGGCCCAATGCTCTTGAGGGCTGAGAGGGGGATTTTAGGTCCTGACCTTAAAATGCTTATTTTCTCAGGTGGTCAAATGCCTTGGTGGTGCACTGAAGTGATAAACTTCATCATTGATATTTACCTTCACTGAGAGATGGTTTCCAAGATGAGGGAAGATTTGTGTATTGTAAGGACCATAAGACATAGGAGCAAAATTAGACCATTTGGCCCAATGCGTACTCCATTCAATTGTGGCTGATTTATTGTAGGAAAAAAGAACTGCAGATGTTGGTTTATACCAACAATTGAAGGAAAGTGCTGGAGTAACTCAGCGGGTTATGGAGCATCTCTGGAGATAAAGGATGGGTGATGTTTTGCGTTGAGACCCTTGTGAAGAAGAGTCTCGATCCGAAACGTCTGACATCCTTGCGTTGAAACCCTTTCTCACACCCTTCTGAAAAAGAGTCTCGATCCGAAACATCACCCATCCTTTTTTCCCCCATGGCTGATTTATTTTTCCCTCTCAATCCCATTCTTCTGCTTTCTCCCTGTAACCGTTGACGTCCTTATTAATCAAGAACCTATCAATCAATCAATCAATCACTGTTTTAAAAATACCCAATGTCTCGGCCTTCCCTAGCCGTCCGTAGCAGCGAATTCCACAGATTCGCCACCCGCATTTCTCATGGGAGGGGCGGCATTGTACACAGGAGACAGATTTGCAGAGGACTGTGATGGATGTTAAATGTAAGGCTCGTCCTCTCACATGCTTCAATGAGCATGATGATAGTGATGATCATGTACTGTGTGAGCAGCCTCTTCATACTGTTGGCTGAAGCTGTGGTGACCTTGTTCTAGGAGTGAAGGTGATCTAATTGTAATTGCTTTCAATTTGTCCTGTAGATTAGCTGAACTCCAGAGTCATTGCCCAAGTCTATTCGATAGATCATAGGGTATAATAAATGCTGAAGTCTTCATTTTTAAGCAGTATTGCTGTCAGGGAGACTGTGGTCCAAGGACAAAAGGCAATGAGACTTAACCTCAAAGAAAACCTCAAGGGTTAAATCTATTATTTATCAACACCTACAAAACATTCATGTGTAGGAATGAACTGCAGATCTTGGTTTAAACTGAAGATCGACACAAAATGCAGGAGTAACTCAGTGGGACAGGCAGCATCTCTGGAGAGAAGGAACGGGTGACGTTTTGGGTCGAGACCCTTCTTCAGACTGGTGTCAGGGCAAAGGGAGATACATGGATAGGGAAGTGTAAGGTGTGAAAAATAGGACAAAGGGAATGGAGATTAAGGAAAATGTAGAATGGATCATTGTTAGCTGGGAGTAGGTAACATCAAAGCAAACAGAGATAAAATGTAGTTGGAGACAGTCGAGAACTAGGAAGGGGGAGGGATGGAGAGAGGGAAAGCAAGGACTACTTGAAATTAGAGAAGTCAATGTTAATACCGCTGGGGTGTAAACTGCCCAAGTGAAATATGAGGTGCTGTTCCTCCTATTTGCGCTGGGCCTCACTCTGGAAGTGGAGGAGGCCCAGGACAGAGAGGTTTGTGTGGGAATGGGAGAGGGAGTTAAAGTGTTTAGCAACTGGGAGATCAGATAGGTTTAGATGGACTGAGCGGAGGTGTTCAGCGAAATGATCGCCGAGCTGTACACCTGATTAAATACGTTGTCACCTTCCCCTCAGCTAATAATGTACCGTTCTATATCTCCTTGATCATCGTCCCATTTGATCTGTGTTTTCACACCATACCCTTCCACATCTCTATGTCTCCCTCTACCCTGACTCATTCTGAAGAAGGGTCTCGACTCAAAACGTCACCCATTCCTTCTCTCCAGAGATGCTGCCTTTCCCGCTGAGTTACTCCAGCATTTAGTGTCAATCTTTGGTGTAAACCAGTTTCTTCCTACTTACCAAAATAAGCTTCATAGCCTCCTTTCCAGATTCAAGGGTTGCAATCGAGAAACCAGATTGCTACTCAATGCTGAAATGGGGCTTATGCCAACCACGCTGTTAACGTTCAAATCGGAGTGATTCTGTACCCTGCTTACCACAGTCCTTTTAGGCAAAAGGGCATAAGTGGGAAGAAAAGTAGACAGCGCTTATTATGATTTAAAAAAAAATCTTTTTTAAATGTTGCTGTGTAAAGAGTCACAGTTCTTGAGTTGGGAACAATGAGAGGTGAGAACAACGAAACATGCAAAATTATTATGCTGATCGGTAGATGCCGAGATGACATTCCTCCTGCATTTGGTGTCTAGAATCAGAGGACAAAATAAGAGACTGGTCTGTTCATTCATAAGAAAGAGAAGTTTCTTCACCTTTGTGGGTTAATGCATTTTGGAATTCTCCTCTCAAGAGATCAGTGGAAACTCAGTCACTGAGTGTATTCAGGTAGACATTGATAGGTTTTTCGATTCATTGATCAAATTGATAAATGGCGGCACTGTGGCGCAGCAGTAGAGTTGCTGCCTTACAGAGCTTGCAGCACCGGAGACCCAGGTTCGATCTTGACTACGGGTGCTGTTTGTACGGAGTTTGTACGTTCTCCCCGTGACCTGCGTGGGTTATCTCTGCGATCTTCCGTTTCCTCCCACACTCCAAAGACGTAATGGTTTCTAGGTTAATTGGCTCGGTATAAATGGATATTATCCTTAGTGTGTGTAGGATAGTGTTAATGTGTAAGGATGGATGGTTGGCCAGGACTTAGTGGGCCGAAGGGCCTGCTTCCGCGCTGTATCTTTAAACTAAGAAATTTTTTAAATCAATGGACATGGGGGTCAATACAGGAAAATGGTGATGAGGAAAACAAAGCATCCACAAGTTTATTTGTCGACAGTGCAACAAGGACAGACTGGGTAACATAACCCTGCTTTTATATAATCTTATAATAGGCTGGCACAGTGGCATGGCTGATAGGACTGCTGTCTCGCAGTGCCAGAGACCTGGGTTCATAAGGTCATAAGCGATAGGAGCAGAATTAGGCCACTCGGCCCATCAAGTCTACTCCGCCATTCAATCATGGCTGATTTATCTCTCCCTCCTAATCCCATTCTCCTGCCTTCTCCCCATATCCCTGACACCCGTACTAATCAGGAATCTATCTATCTCTGCCTTAAAAATATCCATTGAGGTTTGATCCTGACCTCGGTGAGATCCTTGATCCTGAGGTTTGATCCTGACCTGTGTGAAGCGTGCATGTTGGCCCTGTGATTGTGGGTTTCCCCCCCCCGTGTGCTCCGGTTTCCTCCCACATCCCAAAGTCGTGCAGGTTTGGAGGTTAATTGGCCTTCTGTTAATTGCCTCTAGTGTGCAGGGAATGGATGCAAAAGTGGGATAACAGAATGGGCGTGAATGGTTGATGGATGATCAGCGTGGACTCAGTGGGCTGAGAAACCAGCTTCCACGCCGTATCTTTTAATTCAATTCAATCCAATCCAATCCTTGTCAACTCAAATTATTGCCACTGCATTGCGGCAGTAACGTGGACAAAGAAAAGATAAACACAGCAGATAAAGGCACCTTATTTCAGATATGGCAGCTATTGATCCTGTGAATGCTACTTGTAAATAACATACACAGAAAAGATTTATGAGGTTGTCGCTGGGACTGATTTATAGGAAGAGATTGAGCAAGCTGGACTTTTTTTGCTTGAAGCATGAACTGTGACCTAATAAAGGTGTATAAAATCATGAGGGCAAAGAAAGGAGAATGAAATCAAGAACTAGAGGACACAGGGTTAAGTTGGGAGGGAAAAGATTTAATAGAAACCTGAGGGGCAACTATTTTACACAGAGGGCAGTATGTCCCTGAAACGAGTGGCCAGGAGAATTGGTTTAGTTTCTGTCTATCGTATCTATGCCTTTTAGTTTAGTTTAGTATAGTTTAATTTAGTTTCGTTTAGAGATACAGTGTGGAAACAGGCCCGTCAGCCCACAGAGCCTGCACTGACCAGCGATCCCCACACACCAACGCTATCCTACACACACTGGGGACAATTTACATTTATACCAAGCCAATTAACCTACAAACCTGTACGTCTTTGGAGTGTGGGTGGAAACCGAAGATCTCGGAGAAAAACCACGCGGTCACTGGGAGAACGTACAAACTCCGTACAGACAGCACCCGTAGTCGGGATCGAACCTGGGTCTCTGGCGCTAAGTGTTGTAAGGCAGCAACTCTACCGCTGCGCCAGCGTGCCGCCCTGGTTGAGAAAGTTACAATCATAAGGCATAAAAGACATTTGGTCATATACGTGGATAGGAAAGGTTTAGGGAAATAGGTTAGACTCAGGCAGGTAGGACTAGCGTAGATGAGCATCTAGGACAGCATGGATGGGTTATGCTGAAGGGCATGTTTCCATGCTGCATGACAGTGCAAATTAATGCATGACTAATGGCATCATCTCATTGCCGTGACATGATCCAGAATTATTTTCATACAAAACCAGAGACTGTGCAGGTTAATTAAATTGCAATAATGTCTGGCTTTTTCTCTCTTGCAGGGTTACCAGGGGTTGGTTGATGGCGGGGATTATATAGTGGAAGCAAAATGGGAAAATGTCTCCAGTATCTTGCAAGTGGTAAGTGGAAATACCGCAATGTTTTGAGGTGAATGATAGCAAAAGCAGCAGTGATTCTTTTAATGGGAATGTTTCTTGGCTGTCGATATCGCCACGGCCTCCTTCAAGTAGATTTATGTAAAAATGCAAGAGTGCTTAAGAAATATGAATGTTTTTAGTTTAGAGGTACAGCGCAGAATCAGGCCCTTCGGCCCACCGAGTCCTCACCGACCAGCGATCCCCGCACACTAACGCTATCCTACACACACTAGGGACAATTTACATTTATACCAAGCCCTGCACAGTACACGCTAGGGACTATTATTTTTACATATGTTTTCAAATACACAGGACGTGATGTTAACATCCAAAGTGCCAAATGTGAACTTGCTCCCGGTGGTAATGGGAGGCTTATGCACTCACCTATGCACCTCCGATGTTGAAAAAGACTGAGCAGACACGTCATTGGGGTTATAAAGTGGGCTCCTACTTTCATTGACGTTTCGCTGACTGGGCCCACGACATCTCCAGTAGGCTCAGCGGTGTGTTCTGGCATCCCAGAACTACCCCCCCCCCCACCGCATCTGCCTAGCCGGCTTATTTGGGAGACCAGATGGGGTCTTTCCTCTTCAGCCAGAGCCACTGGCTACTCTGCTCTGCCACCCCTGATGTTTCCTTGATGGCCTGGCGTAGGGCTTGTCCGCTGATCCCCAGGTCCTTCATCAGTCTTCCAGTTGATGTTGCCACGAATCCCCGACATCCATCTTCTACTGGGCAGACATGTATACCAAGCCAATTGATCAACAAACCTGGATGTCTTTGGAACGTGGGAGGAAACCGAAGATCTCGGAGAAAACCCACACAGGTCACTGGGAGAACGTACAAACTCCGTACAGACAGCACCCTTAGTCGGGATGGAACCCGGGAATGCTTCATTTGTATTAAAAAACTAAAAAACAAGCTATTATTTCATCAGCAGTTAATGCTTTCGGGACTTAATTATTTCACCATCGATATGACATTTGCAGTCAGTGTAAATTCCTCCGCAGAATATCTCGTTGTTTTCTGGTCTCTGTGGTTTGTCCAAATGCTGATGTCGCTGTTTGAAACCTTTCAGGATGTGGGCATTGGTGACAAGCCCGTCATTCATTACCTATAACATTGACTCCATCTTCACTTCACGCTGCCTCGGCGAGGCCACCAACATAATCAAGAACCAGTCTTACCCCGGTCACTCCCTCTTCTCCCCTCTCCCATCAGGCAAGAGGTACAGAAGTGTGTAAACGCACACCTCCTGTCCCGCTGAGTTACCCCAGCTTTTAGCCTCTATCTCCAGACTCATGGGCAGTTTCACCCCAGCTGTCGTCAGGCAACTGAACCATCCAATCACCAACTAGAGAGCGGCCCTGACCTCCCATCTATCTCATTGATGACCTCCGAACTTTTTTTAATCACTCCGCTCTTTTAAACCACTACTCCTGCACCTGTACACTGTGAACGCCTTGACTCTAATCGTATATAGTCTATTTCTGCTGACCGGATAGCACGCAACAAAAAAAGCTTTTCACTGTACCTCGGTACACGTGACAATAAACCAAACCAAACTAAACTAACAAAATCAACCACCCTCCCTCCCTCCCCCAATCCCAACCCCCACCCTCACCATTGTTGGGTGTCTTTTATAATCTTTTTTTCCCCTACCCTACCTTGGTAAAATTGACAAGAAAACAGCTCATAAGTACAGCCACTTAAATATTGTGGGCATGGTGGGCTCCATCGGTGATGTTGTGTTTTCACCATCTCCCCTGACCCTCCCTCCCTCCGACCGCCTCCCCAAACTAAACAAAACTAATCTTTCCCGACGATCCTGCTACACAATTCCAAACGGGAGACTGTGAGGAGCTGGTAACGACACAATAGACAATAGGTGCAGGAGGAGGCCATTCGGCCCTTCGAGGCAGCACCGCCATTCAATGTGATCATGGCTGATCATTCTCAATCAGTACCCCGTTCCTGCCTTCTCCCCATACCCCCTGACTCCGCTATCTTTAAGAGCTCTATCCAGCTCTCTCTTGAATGCATTCAGAGAATTGGCCTCCACTGCCTTCTGAGGCAGAGAATTCCACAGATTCACAACTCTCTGACTGAAAAAGTTTTTCCTCATCTCAGTTCTAAATGGCCTACCCCTTATTCTTAAACTGTGGCCCCTTGAGCTGGACTCCCCCAACATTGGGAACATGTTTCCTGCCTCTAACGTGTCCAACCGCTTAATAATCTTATACGTCTCGACACCCTGATCACGGGGTTGAAGTTCAGAGAGGGAGGTGAAAATGCCTCTGGAGAGACCAGCCCTGGTGGTCCAGCGAGGTCCCGGGCTTTCAGCTCTGCCGGTGATCACGTGCGTGGAAAGGTGAAGGGTTTCGCGTTGCCTTGCTGTGGGCGGCGCAGGGTGGTTTTGCATTGGGCCGGGCGTGGTGGCTTGGCACTGAACCTGACGGGCTTTGTCTTTTCAGGGGGGGACTGTCATCGGCAGCGCACGGTGCATGGAGTTCCGCACCCGCGAGGGTCGTCTCCGAGCCGCCCACAACCTGGTGAAGTACGGGATAACAAACCTCTGCGTGATCGGTGGCGACGGCAGCTTAACCGGTGCCAATCTCTTTCGCGAGGAGTGGGAAGGACTACTGAAGGAACTCGTGGACGGAGGTGACCCTCGCCTTTGCTTTCCCCCTCCATACCTTTATCTTGCATGATCTATCCTGTGATCTTATTTCTGTCGCGCCCAGCAGTCCTTTTATTCTTAAGGGGATTGCCATGCACAAAAGAGATAGTGTTCTTAACATTTCTGAAAATAATCCATACGCTCCGCTGTTACTAAGGTTAGCGATCCACTTACAACCCAAACCCCTACAGTTTGCGTAGATATTGTTCACCTCTTTCACAGAACATTGAATGTAGAAGAAAGAGCACAGCGCATAAACCTGTACCTGGGCCTGTGTTACCTTCGGCCCACAATGTCCACGCCAAACATGATGCCCAGCTGAAGTCGTCTCATCTGCCTGTACATGATCCATGCCCCTCTATTCCTGCACATCCATTTGCCTATCTAAAAGCCCCTTAAACGCCACGATCGTATCTACCTCCATCACCACCCCTGCCAATGCGTTCCAGGCCTCCACTACTCTCTGTATAAATACTTGCCCTGCACATCCCCATTAAACTTTCCCCTCTCATCTTATAGCTATGGCCAAATGTGTTAGATATTTCTACACTGGGAAAAAGTTTCTGACTGTCTATCCTATCTATGCCTTCTAGTTTAGATTAGTTTAGAGATGCAGCATGGAAGCAGGCCCTTCAGGCCACCGAGTCTGCACCGAGCAGCCATTCCCGCACATTAACACTATCCTACACACACTAGGGACAATTTACCAAGCCCATTAACCTACCAACCTGTACGTCTTTGGAGGAAACCGAAGAACTCGGAGAAATCCCACGCAGGTCACTGGGAGAGCGTACAAACTCCATACAGACAGCACCCGTAGTCGGAATTGAACCTGGGTTTCTGGCGCTGTAAATCAGCAACCCTACCACTGTGCTGCACCTTTTAGTTGCTGGTGAGGACCATCTTCCCAATCGAGAGTCAGAATTTCAATTGCATTCTCAAATTCTCGGTCCAGGTCCTTACTTTCTGCAAAACCTCTCAGACAAATCTTTGGAGTGAGTTAGATGAGACATTGTTCATCGGTATATCCGGGGCAGTGGGGAAGGAGGAGTTAGGATCTGTAGGTGTCAAGAGGCTCTGGGAATGAAGAGGTCTTGCTGAATTTAATGGTGGGACTTCGCCTTTCTTAGCTCTGATTTCAAAAGCTGCCCCAGCAAAACGGTTTGCACCAGAGTTTCGGTGCTGGAATTCGGAGAGTGTTCCCGGTAAGAAAGTGATCCCGTTATTTGGTGGGAGCGAGGGTAGGATATTGGGAAGACATAGATGGTGAGGAATTAGGAGGATTGCAGGTGGCTAGAGAGATGGGCTAGTTCAGAAGAAAGAAAGGAATCATTTTGGTGGTTGGCGGACAAGATATCTGCTCCAATACTCCCAAACGTAACACCATTTAAAAACAAACGTCTGCTAAATGTGGTTGTTGTCATCTTCCTTCAGCTGCTTTCAGCAAAAAATAGGGCAGCACGGTGGCGCAGCAGTGGAGTTGCTGCCTTATAGCGCCAGAGATCCCGGTTCGATCCTGACTATGGGTGCTGACTGTACGGAGTTGATACGTTCTCCCCGTGACCGCGTGAGCTTTTAGTTTAGTTTAGAGATACACTGCGGAAACAGGCCCCTTGGCCCACCGGTTCCGCGCCGACCAGCGATCCCCGCACATTGACACTATCCTGCACACACTAAAGAAAATGTTTACATTTATCAAGCCAATTAACCTACATACTCATTCGTCTTTGGAGAGTGGGAGGAAACCGAAGATCTTGGAGAAAACCCACGCGGTCACAGGGAGAACGTACAAACTCCACCCGTAGTCAGGATTGAACCCGGGTCTCCGGTGCTGCAGATGCTGTAAGGCAGAAACTCTACCACTGCACCACCCGTTTTCTCCAATGTGCTTCGGTTTCCTCCCACATTCCCAAGGTATACAGGTTTGTAGGTTAATTGGCTTGGTATGAATGTAAATTGTCCCTCGTGTGTGTAGGATGGTGTTAGTGTGCGGGAATCGCTGGTCGGTGCGGATCCAGTGGGTCGAAGGGCCTGTTTCCGTGCTGTACCTCTAAATGAAACTAAACTAAACAAATGACTTCCCTCCCAAGGCCAGATAGCTGCCATCCCTATAAACCACACGAATTCAGAGGGTGGTTACAGCATCTTTATCCTCCTCCATTCTTCCTGAAAGTGAGCTAAAATTCACCCCTCCCCTCCCACAATACACCATGAGTGTTTTTATTCACAAAGTGCTGGAGTAACTCAGCAGGTCAGGCAGCATCTCGGGAGAGAAGGAATGGGTGACGTTTCGGGTCGAGACCCTTCTTCAGTCTGAAGAATGGTCTCGACCCGAAACTTCACCCATTCCTTCTCTCCCGAGATGCTGCCTGACCTGCTGAGTTACTCCAGCACTTTGTGAATAAAAACCTTCGATTTGTACCAGCATCTGCAATTATCTTCTTATTTTACACCTTGAGTGAATGACCGTTGTCTATGGGTTCAGGGGACTAGTAAATGGCCTTAATGTTGATTTAATAGCAGTTTATTTCCATTACATAGTGGATGATATTGAACTGCTGTTAGCTTTTCCAATAAAGAAAAACCTACAAGAATTAAAGAGCCCTGGAGCATAATAATGTAATAATGTCACTGCTTTGCTGATTAAAATGCCGAGGCTGACACCACGATCAGTTTATTGCAATAGATTATGGTCAGCTCTCTTTGCAGGGGTAAAAAATAAATACGGATTTTAATTTCCGTGCTCTAATCTCACGATCAGGATGTACGCACGCAAATGTGATGTGCTGGGTGAAATGTTGGTACTGATTGTCGCAGGCCATTTTATAGTCTCATTTATTTTTCTACCTTAGGTAAAATTGACAAGGATACAGCTCACAAGTACAACCACTTAAATATTGTGGGCATGGTCGGCTCCATCGACAACGATTTCTGTGGGACAGATATGACCATCGGCACAGACTCGGCACTGCATCGTATCATTGAAGTGGTGGATGCCATCATGACCACAGCCCAGAGGTAACTCCAGCACACCAAGCAGGACATTTTGTTAGGAACAGTGAAAGGCTTGGATAGAGTGTTGTTTCAATCCTATTACATTAACATCCGATGAGCGTTTCCCAGCACTGGGCCTCTACTCGGAGTTTAGAAAGATGAAGGGGGGGGGGGGGACACCTCATTGAAACTTACCGAATAGTGAAAGGCTTGGACAGTGTGGATGTGGAGAGGATGTTTCCACTAGCGGGAGAGTCTAGGACCACAGGTCACAGCCTCAGAATTAAAGGGACATTCTTTTAGGAAGGAGATGAGGAGGAATTTCTTTAGTCAGAGGCCGGTGAACCTGTCTGAAATTCTTTGCCACAGAAAGCTGTGGAGGCCAAGTCAGTGGATATTTTTAAGACAGAGATAGATAATATTCTTGATTAGTACGGGTGTCAGGGGTTATGGGGGGAAGGCAGGGGAATGGGGTTAGGATGGAAAGATAGATCAGCCCATGATTGAATGGCGGAGTAGACTTTATGGTCCGAATGGCTTAATTCTTCTCCTATCACGTATGACCTTATGAGAACAAACGTTACTGCAGCTAGACTTGCAAAGAAGTCTTTGCTGGCAATATCCATGGGTTTGCCCTCAGCTGTAATGCGATGCAAAGGATTGGGTCGCCCGTTCCTGGGACAGAAACAGAGAATGCTGGAGGCACTTGGTGGCTCGAGCAGCATCGGGTGGAGAGAGATCTGTAGTCGGCACATCAGCGCAAGGATGCCTCATCAGAACTTGTGTGTTAAGTCGCAGAAGTGGGGAGTGGTGGAGAGAGCACCAGGAATGTCTGTGGTCTGGTATTGTCTAAACTGGAGACACCAAAGAAACAAGAAATAGATAGGAAAGATGCTGAGTATTACCCCAGCATTTTGTGATCCCTTCGATTAGATGCTGCCTGACCCGCTGAGTTACTCCAGCATTATGTGATACCTTCGATTCAACCCGAAGCGTCACCCATTCCTTCTCTTCAGAGATGCTGCCTGACCCGCTGAGTTACTCCAGCATTTTGTGATACCCAGGAAAAGATGCAAGCTAGTTAACTTTCCAGGTGTGGCAGGGAGAAAATATCAGTGGTCAGACTATGAACCTCACCCCGCTGAAGCTGTTTTGCAGCTCAGCGCTTCCAGCATTCTCTGTTTTTGTTTTGGATTTCCAGCGTCTGTGGTCTTTTCTGTAGATATTGGCCGAGTTATTGGTGTCGTCCAGGAAAATTGCCCTCAACGGCATGGTGACACACTCTTACATCCAACTGAGGGATTCAAGCTAATAACTCATCAAGGAAAATTCATGTTATAGGATCAGAATTAGGCCTTTTGGCCCATCGAGTTTACTCCGCCATTCAATAATGGCTGATCTATCTTTCCCTCTCAACCCCATTCCCCTGCCTATAACCGCTGACACCCTAACTAATCAAGAATCGGTCATTCTGTGCCTTAAAAACACACAAGGAATTGTCCTCCTCAGCTGTCTGTGGCAATGAATTCCACAGATTCACCACCCTCTGATTAAAATAATTCCTCCTCATCTCCTTTCCAAAGGTACACCCTTTTATTCTGAGGTCATGGCCTCTGGTCCTAGACTCTCCCACGAGTGGAAACATCCCCTCTACATCAGTCCTTTCATTATTCGATAATTTTCGATGAGGTCCCCTTCATCCTTTCAAACTCAATAGACAATAGGTGCAGGAGGAGGCCATTCAGCCCTTCGAGCCAGCACCGCCATTCAATGCGATCATGGCTGATCACTCTCAATCAGTACCCCGTTCCTGCCTTCTCCCCATACCCCCTCACTCCGCTATCCTTAAGAGCTCTATCCAGCTCTCTCTTGAAAGCATCCAACGAACTGGCCTCCACTGCCTTCTGAGGCAGAGAATTCCACACCTTCACCACTCTCTGACTGAAAAAGTTCTTCCTCATCTCCGTTCTAAATGGCCTACCCCTTATTCTTAAACTGTGGCCCCTTGTTCTGGACTCCCCCAACATTGGGAACATGTTTCCTGCCTCTAATGTGTCCAATCCCCTAATTATCTTATATGTTTCAATAAGATCCCCCCTCATCCTTCTAAATTCCAGCAAGTACAGGCCCAGTGCCGTCAAATGCTCGTCAGAGGTTAACCCAATCATTCCTGGGATCATTCTCGTAAATTCTAGGATTAGTACATTCCTCCAGGGAATCGGTCTGATTGTGTGTTCAAGTCTCTGACTGGAACCCCTGACTTCCTCTCAGACGGGCGAGAATGCCGTGGTCAACACTTTAATTGGGCTGGGTTGGCCTTGAAAAGGCTTGTACGTATTTTGTTCAAACATAAACCGAATCCGGCAGGATTGCCGCTTTTATTTTATGGTGTCACAACATTAATATTTTGCTTCCTAAAGCCCCTCCGGAAATTCCTTCTGCGGCCTCCTCTGCCCCGCCAAGACACGGGCCCTCCGCCAACAATGGCCATCCCAAGCTCCCAGTTGCAGGCCATTTTAATCTCCCTCCTCATTTTTAAAATTTTGAGAGGGACGGACAGAGTTGACGTGGGTAGGCTTTTCCCTTTGAGAGTGGGGAAGATTCCAACAAGGGGACATAGCTTCAGAATTGAGGGACAAAGGTTTAGGGGTAACATGAGGGGGAACTTCTTTACTCAGAGGGTTGTGGCTGTATGGAATGGGCTTCCGGTGGAAGTGGTGGAGGCTGGCTCGATTTTATTATTTAAGAGTAAATTGGATAGGTATATGGATAGGAGGGGATTAGAGGGTTATGGTCTGAGTGCAGGTAGATGAGACCAGGTCAGGGAGAATGGTCGGCGTGGACTGGTAGGGCCGGACAGGCCTGTTTCCATGCTGTAGTTGTTATATGTTATATGTTATATGATACGATATGATAGACCTTTATTTATCCCAGGAGTAAATTGATCTGCCAACAGCATGAAAACACAAAATACATGAAACATGAAATTAATGTGATAAGGAAAGGATAGAGGAGGTGCATAGAAGGCGGGGGGGGGGGGGGGGGGGGGGGGGCGGATGGACGGAGGGATGGAGGGGAGTCAGTCAGTCTACCCCCAGGACAGAAGGGGGACAAGTTGTACAGTTTGATAGCCACAGGGAAGAAGGATCTCCTGTGGCGTTCTGTCCTGCATCTTGGTGGAACCAGTCTGTTGCTGAAGGTGCTCCTCAGGTTGACCAGTGTGTCATGGAGGGGGTGAGCTGTATTGTCCAGGATGCTCCGCAATTTGAGGAGCACCCTCCCCTCCAAGACCGCCTCCCATTAATCTAACTCCTTTTTTCTTTTCAAAAACTCCATCTGACATTCCCGGAGGTTATACATTCAATACAGATATTCATTGCCAGATTTATCCAGAATCCCTTACCTTATTTGAAGGGGCGTCTCTCTCCACCACACCCCTGTCCCCCATGTCCAGCAGCGGAAGAACTCTAGACTGTGGTCCACCCCCACAGACCCTTGGCGTTGGATGCACCGAGCTTCAGTGCGTCCCTCAGCACGTACTCCTGCAGTCTGCAGCGGGCCAGTCGGCAACATTACCCGACGGACAGCTCGCTCCGCTGGGAAGTCAACAAAGCTCGGGCAGACCAAAGTTGATGACCTTCCAGCAGCGCTCGATGTCAGTCTCTGAATGCGTCCCTGGGAACAGTCCATAGATCACAGAGTCCTCTGTGAGGCAGTCTTCTTGATGAGTTTGTTAATCCTAATATTCCCTCGCCAACTTGTTCGTCCTCGCCCTTCTCCACAGCCAGGGTGAGGCCTATCTAGAGGAACAACACCTCATATTCCCCCCTGGGTTGTATGATAATTGAATTCCCTCATTGCACGTAATTCTGATTTTTACTTTATTTTTTGAAATTTTTGTGTGTACACATGTGTGCATGTATATATATAAAGTTCAGTGTGTGTATATATAAATAAACAAATATATATATATTTGTTTATGTATATATACACACACTGAACTTTTTCTCGCTCTCGTTTATTATATTGTTTACAGTGCACTATGTTTACATGTTCTATTGTGCTGCTGCAAGTAAGAATTTCATTATTCTATCTGGGACATATGACAATAAAACACTCTTGACTCTCTTACCTCCTATGATCCACATCTTCCTCCCTCGTCCTTCCATTCCATCTCCTGTCCTCCCATTTTTATCTGCCACCTCTCCAGCCCCATCACCAATTTTTGTCTCTTCCTCCTTCCTGGTTCCCACCCACATACTTCACTCCCCAACTCCACTCCCCATATCTGGTTCTGGTTCCATCTACTCTTTGCCTCTCTGCCAATAGCTGCCATTATAAGCTTCCATATCCAGCGCTGGTAGCCTTGGCGTCCCAGCTTGTCACCCTCCGAGCTGCTTCTACCCTCGCCCTCCACCCCCCTCCGCCTGGTTCCATTTGCCTTCAATGATCGAACACCTGCCTCCTAACTCCACCTCTCCCTCTTCCCCCTACCTGGCTGCATCTTCCCATGGTTTTTCACCCCTGCTTGGTCCACCACCACCCCTCTCCCTTTGACACAGGCTATCTTCGCTCCCCACTCTCAGTCCCGATGCAGGATTTTAACCGGAAACATTGACAATTCAACTCCTCCCAATGTTGTCGCTCGGTCCATTATAATGTTTATTGCTCCAAATTTCAGCATCTGCAGTTTATTGTGTGTCTCCAAGTCACATTAATTATTTTATAGCGGCATTAAGAACCAACTTGAGAAATATCGTGTCGGGACAGTTGAAGAAATATGTAGTGTATTTCTTTTTGTTTCCTCTGTAATGCCAAGGTATTTTTTTAGTAATGCCAAGTATTTTAGTTTGCTACCGTGCCAGTTACTGGAGGTTCTGCACTAAATTTTCCGTCTGTCTGTCGGGATGTGGTGTCAATGTAAAAATAGACCAAGAGTTAATTATTAAATAGAGAATGCTTGCTATTCCTTCTATGAAACGAGAGTGTTTTCCAGAAATGGTCAATAGAATCTGTCCGTTGTTGCGGGTTGTGCAATAAATTTTCCATCTGCAGGGATGGTGTGTTAATATAAAAATAGACTGAGTTAAATATTTAATGGAGAATGCTTGCTTTTCTTTCTATGAAACAAGGATGCTTTCCAGATATGGTCACTAGACTTTGTGATCATGTGCATATTACAGTTACTAACTTACTTGGTTTGTAGGCAGACACAAAATGCTGGAGTAACTCAGCGGGTCAGGCAGCATCTCAGGAGAGAGGAAATGGGTGACGTTTCGGGTCGGGACCCTTCTGCAGACTGAGTAGGAAAATAACTGCAGACTTCTTCAGACTGATGTCAGGGGAGGGGGGCGGGACAAAGATAGGATGCAGTAGGAGACAGGAAGACAGTGGGAGAACTGGGAAGGGGAGGGGAAAGGGACGTACAGAGGAACTATCTGGAGTTGCTCCCATAAGCACACAAAACAATGATACATAGAGTCATACAGCACAGAAACAGGCTCTTCGGTCTAAACTGTCCTTGTTGACCTAAGATGCCCTATCTAGGCTAGACCCATTTACCTGCGTTTGAATCATTTTGCTTCTGTCCAAATGTCTTCTAAATATTGTTATTGTATGTCCCTCAACTATTTCCTCTGGCAGATCATTCCATTGAGTTGCTCCTCAGGTTCATAATAAATATTTTCCCTCTCAATTTAAACTTAAAAAGAAAAGACTGTGCATTCACCCCATCTATTCCCTCATGATTTTACACACCTCTATAAGATCACCCCTCATCCTCCTGTGCTCCAGGGAATAAAGTCTCAACTTGCCCAACCTCATTCGTTAAGTGAGACCCTCAAGTCCTTGCAATATAATTGCAGATCTCTGCACTCTTTCCAGCTTAATGGCTTCTTTCAATATAGCAGGATGGCCAAATGGCATCTCTCCTATAACAGGGTGACCAGAACCGAACCCACTGGGCCAAGTATGGCCTAACCAACATCGTGCACCACTGTAACTTAATGTCTCAACTTCTGTACTCATTTCACTGACTGATGAAAGGCAAAAAGCCTTCATCACCACTCTATCCACCTGCAGTGCCATAAGTGACAATAAACCTATTACCAGACATAAAACCAAGAGAGATTAATACTTGATGCCTGCCATCTTTTCCTGCAGTATATAAGTGTAAGAACGGCAGATTTGTTTCATAGAAAATATGTCTATGACTTTTGAAATAATGTACAAAAATCACTTTGTACAGCTGATGCAAATTCTGTTCAGAGATCAAATGTCTACAGTATTTTCATTTATTCTTTTATTGGGATCTAAGGATCACTGGCAAGGCTGGCATGTTTTGCCCTCCGTAATCACCTTTAATCTGCTGCAATCCTTTTCTTGATGATACGCCCACTGCAACAATGTGCAGGCAGTTGTAGGATGTGGACCCAGTGATGTTGGAGACACAGCAATATATTTCCAAGTCAGGGCGGCAAGTTATTTTGAAGGGAAGCTGGCAAAGGTGGTTTTCCCAGACACTGATGCCTTTGTTACTTTTGGCAGTAGAGGTTGGAGGTGTTCTCTACCCAGAGTTGGCTGGGTGGAGAAGCCACAGCGTATTTTATCCATGGAGCACACTGCCATCAGTATGTGTTGGCAGTGGATGGGAATGAATGATACTGCAAAACGAAAGCAAAATGCTGGAAAAACTCCGCAGGTCTGGCAGCATCTGTGGGAAGAGAAACAGAATTCATCTATCAAGTTAAAGACCCTGTGTTTTCGTTAAAACTGATGAAGATTCCTCGACCTGCTACATTAATTTTTTAAGCATAGATGCTGTCAATGAGCTGTCTAGTTTAGTTTAGTTTTGTTTAGAGATACAGTGCGGAAACGGGCCCTTCGGCCCACCGGGTCCGCACCGACCAGCGATCCCCGCACATTAACACTACCCTACACCCACTAGGAACAATTTCTACTTTTACCAAGCCTATTAACCTACAAACCTGTACGTCTTTGGAGTGTGGGAGGAAACCGAAGATCTCGGAGAAAACCCACGCAGGTCACGGGGAGAACGTACAAACTCTGTACAGACAGCACCTGTAGTCGGGATTGAACCCGGGTCTCCGGCGCTTCATTCGCTGTAAGGCAGCAACTCTACCGCTGCACCACCGTGACCGCCCCAGCATTTTCTGTCCAGGTTCCAGTAAAAGTCGTTACTGGGTACACAGTGGAGCTCTCACATCCTATCTTGTTTGTTCAGCAGATTAATGAGTCCTGGATTATTGGGTGCTGATTATATTTAGTGCCAAGCAGCAGGTTTGACAGGATATTTGCGGTTTCTCAGAATGTTTATGAACTCCAATTTAAAACTGTTGCTCTACTGCCAAATAATAAAGAGCAGACGAAAACCGGTAAATCACTTGACTCTTTGAAAAGACCATTGTCGGTACAGCAGTCCTGAAGGTTGAGCAAAACTGGAGTTATCGCTCTTTTGACATTTTGGATGACTCGTATCACAGATATCGTCTACCTCTTTTCTCGGTCATGCACTTTAGTTTAGAGATACAGCGTGGAAACAGACCCTTTGACCCACCGATCAGCGATCCCCGCACATTAACAGTTTCCTCCACACACTAGGGACAATTTTACATTATACCCAGCCAATTATCCTACAAACCTGGACGTCTTTGAAGTGTGGGAGGAAACTGATCTCAGAGAAAATCCGATTACGGGTGCTGTCCATACGGAGTTTGTACGTCCCCCCCGTGACCGCGTGGGTTTTTCCTGGGAGCTCCAGCTTCCTCCTACACCTCAAAGACGTACAGGTTTGTAGGTTTACAGGCTTGGTAAAATAGTAAATTGTCCCCAGGTTAATTGGCGTCTTTAAATTGTCCCCAGTATGTAGGGTAGTGTTAATGTGCTAAACTAAATGTGTGAAAGGTTGTGGTGGGGGAGGGGGGAGGGAGGGCCAACTGAGATTGGATAACAAATGGTGGTGTTGCCCATAACATGTAGGGAGTGGATGTGAAAGTGGGATAACACTGTTTCCATCCTGTATCTCTAAATAGATCTAAGCTCTTCCAAGCTGATGGTGGTGGTTGTAGGCTGAAAAGGGCTTATATTCACTGGAATCTAGAAGGATGAGAGGGGATCTTATAGAAACATATAAAATTCTTCAGGGATGGTCAGGCTAGATGCAGGAAAAATGTTCCCGATGTTGGGGGTGTCCAGAACCAGGGGTCACAGATTAAGAATAAGGGGTAGGCCATTTAGGACTGAGATGAGGAAAAACTTTTTCACCCAGAGATTTGTGAATCTGTGGAATTCTCTGCCATAAAAGGCAGTGGAGGCCAATTTTCTGGATGTTTTCAAGAGAGAGTTAGATAGAGCTCTTAGGGCTAATGGAATCAAGGGATATGGAGAGAAAGCAGGAATGGGGTACTGATTCTGGATGATTAGCCATGATCATATTGAATGGGGGTGCTGGCTCGAAGGGCCAAATGGCCTACTCCTGCAACTATTTTCTATGTTTCTATGTAACGTAGAACAAGTGTGAATGGGAGATCGATGGTCAGTGTGGACTCTTTGGGCCGAAGGGCCTGTTTCCATTCTGTGTCTCTAAATAGATCTAAGCTCTTGCAAGCTTCCAAAAGGACAGGAACGGTGAGTGATTAACACAAGTTATGTTGGGGGGATGGGGGATGGGAATTGGAAAAGATGAATGAAGTTGAAATCAAAATCAATAGTAATTAAACCTTTGCAAATGACTAATGAGCACAACTGGAGCGAGAGATCAGGAGGCTGCCTGTATGAACGAACAATAGTCAAACAGATATTTCTTTTTTGCTCCATCCCTAATTTTTCAGTTCTGAAGGGAACTCATCAATGCAAAATACAATCCCTGCTTCTGTCTCCACAGGTGCTACTTGATTTAGAGTACTGTATTCAGTTTTGGTCAACCTGTTATAGGAATAAAGTTAATAAGCTGGAAAGCTGCAGAGAAGATTTACGAGGATGTTGCCGGGACTCGAGGGCCTGAGCTACAGGGAGAAGTAAAGCAAGCTGGGAGTTTATTCCATGGAGTGCAGGAGGATGACGGGTGATCTTACAGAGGTGTATTACATCATGCGTGGGACAGACAGGGTAGACGCACAGAATCTCTTCTCCAGAGTAGGGGAATCAAGAACAAGAGGACATAGGTTTAAGGTGAGGGGAGAAAGATTTAATTGGAATTTTTTTGAGAGAGGGTGGTGGGTGTATGGAAGGAGATGCAGGTAGTTGAGGGAGGTACTATCACAACGTTTAAAAAAAATTTGTACATGGATTGGATAGGTTTAGAAGAATACGGGCCAAACACAGGCAGGTGGGATTGGGGTAGATGAGACATGTTGGTCACAAGGACCTGTTTCCACGCTGTATCACTCTGACGCCATCGGTGGAGTATTTCCAGAATTTTCTGTTTTATTATCATTTTGACCCTGGCCATACTATTTTCATTGTTTTAAAGAGCCAAAGGTTTTCCAGGAATATTATACAGAAAGATGGAATGGATTGTGCTAAATAACAATCACCTTTCGCTGCAGACAGTTTCTTCCCAGCTGTTATCAGGCAAATGAATCATCCTACCACAACCAGAGAGCAGTGCTGAACTAGTATCTACCTCTTTGGTGACCCTCGGACTATCCCTGATCGGACTTTGCTGGCTTTACCTTGCACTAAATATTATTCCCTTGTCATGTATCTGTACACTGTAAATGGATCAATTGTAATCAAGTATTGTCTTTCCGCTGACTGGATAGCACGCAACAAAAGCTTTTCTTTGTACCTCGGTACACGTGACAATAAACTAAACTGTCTTGGGGAAGCATGTATGAAAGGGAAGGTAGACACAAAAAGCTGGAGTAACTCAGTGGGACAGGCAACATCTCTGGAGAGGAATGGGTGATATTTTGGGTCAAGACCCTTCAGATTGAAAGTCACGGGAAAGGGAAACGAGATACAGATGATGATGTAGAGAGGTATAGAACAATGAATGAAAGATATGCAAAAAAGTAACAATGATAAAGGAAACAGGCCATTGTTAGCTGTTTGTTGGATGAGAACGAGGAGCTGGTGAGACTTGTTTCACAAAATGCTGGAGTAACTCAGCAGGTCAGGCAGCATCTCAGGAGAGAAGGAATGGGTGATGTTTCGGGTTGAGACCCTTCTTCAGACTTGAGACTTGGGTGGGGGAGGGATGGAGAGAGAGAGAATGTACAGATTGTACAGGGCCCTAGTGAGACCACACCTGGAGTACTGTGTGCAGTTTTGGTCTCCAAATTTAAGGAAGGACATTCTTGCTATTGAGAGAGTGCAGCGTATGTTCACTAGGTTAATTCCTGGAATGGCGGGACTGTTGTGTGTTGAAAGACTGGAGCGACTGGGCTTGTATACACTGGAATTTAGAAGGATGAGAGGGGATCTTATTGAAACATATAAGATTATTAAGGGATTGGACAAGCTAGAGGCAGGAAACATGTTCCCAATATTGGGGGAGTCCAGAACCAGGGACCACAGTTTAAGAATAAGGTGTAGGCCATTTAGAACGGAGATGAGGAAAAGCTTTTTCATTCAGAGTTGTAAATCTGTGGAATTCTCTGCCTCAGGTGGCAGTGGAGGCCAATTCTCTGGATGCTTTCAAGAGAGAGTTAGATAGAGTTCTAAATGATAGCGGAGTCAGGGGGGTATGGGGAGAGGGCAGGAACGGGGTACTGATTGTGGATGATCAGCCATGATCACATTGAATGGCAGTGCTGGCTCGTAGGGCCGAATGGCCTACTCTTGCACCTATTGTCTATAATGCAGGGGTTACTTGAGGTTTTCGAGAAATCAATATTCATATCTCTGGGTTGTAAGCTGCCCAAGTGAAATATGAGATGCTGTTCCTCCAATTTGCATTTGGCCTGTGTGGGAAAGGCCAGTGTGGGAATGGGAAGGAGAGTTAAGGTGTTCAGCAACCAGGAGATCAGGTAGGTCCAGGCCAAAGGTATTTATTCACAAGATGCTGGAGTAACTCAGCAGGTCAGGCAGCATCTCAGGAGAGAAGGAATGGGTGACGTTTCGGGTCGAGACCCTTCCTCAGACTCCGGTCCAGGCGGACTGAGCCGAAGGATTTGCGCTGAGTAATTCTTTCACCATTTTGTTCACAGCCACCAGAGGACATTTGTGCTGGAAGTAATGGGTCGCCATTGTGGGTGAGCAAACACTGTGACTTCTGACATGTTGATTCTGACTCAAGTGATTTTTAAAAAAAACTTTAAAAAAAATTAATAATTTTAAATTCAATATTGTGTGCAGTTTTGGTCTAATTTGAGGAAGGATATTTTTGCCGTTGAAGGAGTGCAGTGTAGATTCACCAGGTTAATTTCCGGGATGGCGGGACTGACATATGATGAAAGAATGGATCGACTGGGCTGATATTCACTGGAATTTAGAAGGATGAGAGGGAAAGATGTAAAATTCTTAAGGGATTGGACAGGCTAGAAACAGGAAAAATGTTCCCCTTGTTGGGGGAGTCCAGAACCAGGGGTCACAGTTTAAGAATAAGGGGTAGGCCATTTAGGACTGAGATGAGGAAAAACTTTTTCACCCAGAGAGCTGTGAATCTGTGGGATTCTCTGCCACAGAAGGCAGTGGAGACCAATTCGTACAGGTATGTAGGTTAATTGACATACAGGTATGTAGGTTAATTGACTGGGTAAATGTAAAAATTGTCCCTAGTGTGTGTAGGATAGTGTTAATGTGCGGGGATCGCTGGGCGGCACGGACTCGGTGGGCCGAAGGGCCTGTTTCCGCGCTGTATCTCCAAAATCTAAAAAAAAAATCTAAATTCACTGAATGTTTTCAAGAGAGAGTTAGATAGAGTTCTCGGGGTAACGGAATCAAGGGATATGGGGAGAAGGCAGGTACGGGGTACTGATTGCGGATGATCAGCCATGATCATATTGAATGGCGGTGCTGGCTCGAAGGGCCGAATGGCCTACTCCATGCACCTGTTTTCTATGTTTCTATGTTGCTATGAAGTGTGTTTGTGCTCCAGTTACCTTGCTCTGGTGAGCGCTTTGGCCTGTGGTGCAGACTGGGTATTCCTGCCTGAAAAACCTCCGGGTGACGGATGGGAGGATCACTTATGCCGGAAACTCTCCGAGGTGAGGCGCAATTCCTTCTTCCAGAGAGTGACTTATTTATTTTTCCGTGCGCTCAGTTTTTCCGTGGGATCTGAGGTGACCGACCGATGAGGCGAATGGGGGAGCTGCTGACCCTTGCACAGATGGGGCAGGAGGTGCCCACATGGCGGGTGGACACGCTGTCGGTGAAGCGGCCCATCCTACCACCATTTCTGTCACCGGATTTTCCTCGTCCCTTTCATAAGTTCGTAAATTCATAAGTTCCAGGAGGTTCTCAATGCCATTCTAAATGCTGCTTCTCCACTTTAATCAGTCTTTCGGCCAGCGATTCCTAAGAGATGGAGTCATCGAGTGATACCGCGTGGAAACGGGCCCTTCTGCCCAACTTTCCCACACCGGCCGACATGTCCCAGCTGCACTAGTCCCACCTGCCCGCGTTCGGTCCATATCCCTCCAAATCTGACCTATCCATGTACCTGTCCAACTGTTTCTTAAACGCCATGATAGTCCCAGCCTCAACTACCTCCTCTGGCAGCTTATTCCATGCACCCACTGCCCTTTGTGAGAAAAAGTTACCCCTCAGATTCCTATTACATCTTTTCCCCTTCACCTTAAACCTACGTCCTCTAGTCCTCGATTCACCTACTCTGGGCAAGAGACTCTGTGCGTCCACCCGATCTATTCCTCTCATGATTTTGTGCACGGGGGATGTTTACAAGGGGGCTTCAAGTAGATCCTTGAGTTCTTTCCCTCCATTTTCCTAGTAATCTCTTCCGACAGAGCTTGGAATAAGGGGTATTGCACCCCATTGCAGATTTTTTTCAAAACTTGGAGACCATGTAGAAATATTGGTCTAGAAATGCTCCCGTGCGATACAATATTCTTGAATGCTACGTAAATAAACGTGATTTTTATCTTGATTTAACTCACCTTTTTTGGAACTGGGTAAGTTATAGATTATTGTTGGAACCCAGTTTGGATGACAAGCTGCAAGTCCTGAATCTTCAGAAACTCTTCTTAGTTAGTTCCCCGTTAGTCACAGTCATAGAGTTAAGCACCACTGAAACAGGCCCTTCGACCAATTTGTCCATGCCGAACAAGATACCCCCTTCTAAGCTAATCCCATTTGCGGTAATTTGGCACACACCCCTCTATCCTTTTTATCGATGCATCTGTCTAAATGTCTATTCTACATTGTAATTGCATCTGCTTCTACCATTTTCTCTGACAACGGTGTTCAAAACATTGTGACTTGTACAGGATTAAAGGATCCCTTTAAATCTTTCCCCTCTCATCTTTCATTTATGCCCACTAGTTTTAAACTTCCCTGTCCTGGGGAAAAGACTGTGGCCCTTCACATTGTCTATGTCCCTGATGATTTGACATAACTCTATAAAGTGTGTAGGAAAATAACTGCAGATGCTGGTACAAATCGAAGGTATCACAAAAAGCTGGAGTAACTCAGCGGGTCAGGCAGCATCTCTGGGGAGAAGGGTCTCGACCCGAAAGGTCACCCATTCCTTCTCTCCGGAGATGCTGCCTGACCCGCTGAGTTACTCCAGCTTTTAGTGATACCAAACTCTATAAAGTCATCTACTCAACCTACAGCAGAGGGGAAATAGCTCAAGCCTATGCAGTCTTTTCTTATGATGCAAGTTCTCCAGTCATTGCAATATCCTGGTGAATCTGTTCTGCACCCTTTCCAACTTAATGACATCCTTCTTCTTGCTGGACAACGAGTCAAGCATGCAATACTCCAAGTGTGGACTTACCGAAGACTTGTACAGTTGTATCGTGACATCCCGACTCTTAATTTATTTTAGTTTAGTTCAGAGATACAGCATGGAATCAGGTCCTTCAGCCTTCTGATTCCGTGCCGCCCAGTGGCAGTGATCACCCATACACTAGTTCTATCCCAAACGCCAGGGACAATTTACAAAAGCCAACTAACCTGCAAACTTGCACGTCTCTGGAATGTGGGAGGAAACCGAAGCACCCGGCGAATACCCACGCGGTCACAGGGAGAACGTGCAAACTCCACACAGGCAGCACCTGTAATCAGGATCGTACCCGAGTCTCTGGCGCTGTAAGGCAGCAACTCTACCGCTGCGCCACCGTGCCCGCCTCTTCTGCTCCATGCCTCGACTGATGTAGGCCAGTGTGCCAAATGTCGTCCTCACCAACTTGTATACCTGTGTTGCCACTTTCAAGGGACCCCACAGCCCTACTCATTTGTCTGAAGGTAAGCAACTGGCTTAGGCATCCTTTCACCTGTTCTACCACGATTAGTTTTGCACAATGCCTTAGAGGCCACCACTGTTATCAAATTCCCGGAGAACATCAACAGCTGCAGATCCCATGGGGAGCAACAAGAAGAATCACCGGACAAATGGGACCATGGAAAGTCCACCCCAGTACTGGATAGCTGAGGTGCTGGAAATATCTCACATTAAATGAATGAACCTTGAGCACCACATAAACATATACGTGGAGTGGAACATTTTATATTTTATGGAATGTTACTGGAAAATAATTTGCTGCAGATAAATGAGAGGTGGGGCGTGATTTTTTTTTTTCCTGTTGACAGTTTTAGTAAAAAACATTGAATTACCTATTCATAATCTACAAGACCATTTGAGTCCCTCAAACAAGTATGTCCGTAGTTCCTTTCACTATTTGTCTTTCCATTGTAAACAGATGCCCATTATCAGGCATCCTTACGTTACAATTATGCTGGTTCTTATCATTTTCCTAATCCCTTTCATAAGTTCATAAATTCATAAGTTTTCGGAGCAGAATTAGGTCATTCGGCCCATCAAGTCTACTCCACCATTCAACCATGGATGATCTCTTTCCCCCTCAACCCCATTCTCCTGCCTTCTCCCCATAACCCCTGACAGCCGAACTAATCAGGAATCTTATCTGTCTCTGCCTTACAAATATCCAATGACGGCCTCCACAGTCGCCTGTGGCAAAGAATTCCACAGATTCACCACCCTCTGACTAAAGGGTTATTCATTGGACGAATATCTCTCCTTGGTGCTCTTCCAATTTACAACATACGACAGAAAATCACAATTACAAGCAAGGATTCTTTTTTGACTAAGTATAAGTGGTACTGTGGCAGTTTGTGTGTGGATGCTTCTTTATTCTAAGCCCTATGTAGAATTCCTTGCATTCAACACTTGCTCTTCTATAACATATCATTTACCCAATGGAAAGAGAGTGCACCTCATTCAGATGTCAATCATTTTCGGATGTGTTTTGCAGGTATCCATTTGTTCTGGAGGAATGATTATTTAGGGTGGCTTAACTAATTGAATTCTTTAATTACATGGTCGGACTGCCTCAGTCTCCTGCAGCACAGTGAGGACAACACACGCGCACACAATATGTTTTGTTGTACATTAAATGGGGGATTATGATTATTACTGAGCAGGAATTTTGTCAGGCCACAACCAGACAGTCTATTCTTCCATCCAAGCTCCTTAGCCCAATTTTGATCGAAATATCTTTCAGCACTTTTCTGGTCTGCAAAAACGTGGAATGCAAGTAGGTATACTTTTATTTAAACACAATGGATCACTGTCAAAACTGGTATCATTCATAATCATAATTTCTGTATGAAAAATACTTCTTAATTTTGCCAATCAACCAACAACATTGCTTGTGATGACTGTTTGTGTGAGATTATATTGTGTTAACAAGCACAGTGGCTCGTTAGAAATAACTCGGATGACATCCTTGTTAAATGACCATGTAATTGGAATAATGTCACCAAAAAAATTTCCAATCATCTCACAGAAATTATAAAAATGTTATGACATGGAAGGAGGTCATATATAGCTTCTCCAGACAGTTCATATAACTGAAGGCCCTCATCTTTGTAATCATTCCAGTATAACTCTTCTGAAGCCCTTAACAATTTCCTACTAAAGTGTGGTAACCAGAAGTGGACAATTCTCCACTTGCAATCGAACCAATGTTTTGGAAAAGATCATTCTTATTTTGTTTTGTACTCTTTGCCTCATCTTATCAAGTCCGGGATCACAAATACTTTCCGGGTCCCTTGTTCAACTTGCTCGGCCACTTTCAATGATATTCTGCACATATTCTAAAAATATGTCTGTTCATAAGCCCCTTTCAGAAATGTGCTGTTGAGGTCTTATAGATTGTTTCTCATTCTTCCTACCAAGATATTTCACATTGCTCAGCAATAAATTTCATCTGTGTGACCCCATCATTGAGCAGGACAAGCGAAGCAAGTGCATGGGACCACCATCATCACCACCACCTGCAGGTTCCCTTCCAAGTTATCCATCATCCTATCTTGGAAATATATCTCTGGTCCTTCATCTTCACTGAGGCTAAATCCTACCCAATAGCATCACTGGAGCACCTTCGCCAGAAGGACTGCAACAGTTTAAGAATGCGGTCGTCAGCCTCTCAAGGGCAATTAAGTAGAAGCAATAAATATCTGTCTAATCAGTGATACACAGATCGCAAAAAGGATGAAATAAAAACCTGCAATTTTTTTGCCATATGCAAATTTGGAAATATTTCTCCTCTACAGCAAGTTCAAAATCTTGAATCATCTTACCACAACCAGAGAGCAGTGCTGAACTACAATCTATCTCTTTGGTGACCCTCGGACTATCCTTGATTGGACTCTGCTGGCTTTACCTTGCACTAAACGTTATTCCCTTATCACGTATTTATACACACTGTAAGTGGCTCGATTGTAATCATGTATTGTCTTTCTGCTGACTGGTTAGCACGCAACAAAAGGTTTTCGCTGTACCTCGGTACACGTGGCAATAAATTAAACTAATCTAAACTGAATGGTATCTCAATTGATTGGGAACCTGACAGCATCCACCTGGTACAAGACCAAAGTAAAGTATTAATTTAGTACCTCAGGTATGCTTTGGTTTCATGACCAAATTTCCTTCTTGGTCCCTGATCAGACACACCTCTCCTTTCATAACCCTTTCAGCGGTTAAATACCTGTTTGAAATTTCCTTCTTGGTCCCTGATCAGACACACCTGACCTTCCATAACCCTTTCAGCGGTTAAATACCTGTTTCTGCCATTGTAATTGCTGCCTGACAATTTGCCTCTCCTGTTTTCTTTTTTATTTCACTCTCGGGAGCTTCCCACGGGTGTCAACAACCTGAGTCCAACCAAAGGCTTTTTGTGGAGCAGGCTCGGAAAATCTATTCCTTGAACTGCTTACTGCTTCAAAAAAATGTATTCAGCATTACTTTCTGTGTTCTCTAGAAGCGTTCGAGGGGTACCAGGTTGAATATTATCATAGTTTCAGAAGGAGCAATTGACAGAAGTGGACAGGCAATTTCTTCCAATACTGTAAAGGATGTGAGTAACTGGATAAAATGCAGGCAAACATGGAGCCCATCATCTGCTAATAGTTTCGCTCTCAAATTTTTAATTAGCAATGGGCCACGTTAAAATCATGCTATGAAGAAACGGAGGGAGTAGTGGGGGCGGGGGGGGGGGGGGGGGGGTGAATCTTCATGATCCAAGAGAATTTTGTGGAAGGAAACTATTCAGGGCAGATTGTGCTCCAGTGCCTGTATTTTGATGTCGTTTCATGCAATCTTTAATTTTTTTTTCTCTCAGAACCGTGCAGGAAAGAAAAGATTGAATATCATAATTATATCGGAAGGGGCAATAGATTCTCACAACAATGCTATATCTTCTGACATGATTAAGGATGTGAGTACAGGCCTTGTTGTACAGTGCTGCTTGGACCAATTCCTGCATTGCCACACTAACCTCTGCGGCTTGCTTTTGCAATACGGTTTCACAAATCGCAGCCCTTGCTGGTTTAAAGAAGCACCCCCACCTTTGACACTTTAATCAAAAACTCTGCCACACACCTTTCCTTTCTGAATTTGGTGTCTTGTGTTTTGCTGTTGAGATCTTCTGGAGCATTCATCTGCTCTTCCGTTGCTCAGCCTGTCATCATGAGTAAGACGAAACGAATAGGCTCTGTAGTGCATGCACTTAGTTCCTTCATCGAAAGAGGGAGATCATTGATCATCACTGCGCACTGCATGCAAAATATAACGCAAAGCAAAAACTGCACATACCGAGCAAGATGCATTTTGGTAGCAATGTGAGCCAGGAAATAAATGGTGGCTACTCTTCATCACTCTCCCACGTTGGACATCCACCTTGTATATTGTGGAGACGTGGGTCAGAGATGGTCAGTCAGGCACCAGCGGGGAATTACATGGATGGCTGAGGAAGGGGACTGCCACCTTCCTGCATTTCACTGCACCTTGTTTCCGTTCCTCTGGGATTACTGGTAGTGTGCCCATCTCGAGCAACAATTCGAATCCTTCTCCGTCGTCAATGAAAATTAGATACGCTACAAAGTGGGCAAAATGGCCGCAGTGGTTTTTTTTTTAATGCCTCACGGTAGCCCTTGCATTCCCAGTAATCCTTTTGGAATTTCCAGGCGGTGAGATGCTTATTTCCTGGATGTTGTAATCCAAGCACAATGTGGCCCTGCAGGATTTGAACACTGGGTGGTGTGTACTTATGTCTTCTCGTTCTGGTTCCCGTGCTGTTAACTATTAACGGTCAATTTTGGAAGCAAAGGTGATGCCAGGTCTTACGTTTTGTACATTTTAGTTTTAAGTAAGAAACTCCAAATCTTTTGGGGGGGCGTACTTTGCTCCTTAACATGTCAGTTCCGTCTGTGTCAATTTGCAGGTAAATTTGTACGGTTAAAAAATAATGGTAACATTTGCAGAAGGGAATAGTTTTCCCATGTAGACGGGGTCGTTTAGTTGAGTAGCAGGATAATGATTCTACTTTAGATTAAATATTGTGAGATATTCAGGGATTACAAGTAAAATTCTGACAGCTGAAATATTTTCCGGGCATGATTTATGTTATTCTGTCTTTTAGCAACTTCTGACCAAGCAGCTGCAGTTTAGTTTTGGTTAACGCTGGTGATAGCATTGCTTCTAGCATTACTAACTCACTGAATAAACTTACTTGCTTTGCAATTTGTTTAAACTTACATTTGCTAAACACCTTTCCTGCACTATTTTTTAAATATATGCTGCTTGATCTGTTCAATTAAATATTAGAATTAGAACATTACTTAACTCAACGCAACCTCTTGCAGTTCATTGCATTTCTTTCATAGGAAACATTAAAAAAAAACAGTTTTTAGGAAAAGAGATTAAAACTAATTTAAGTAGCAGAATATAGACACAAAATGCTGGAGTAACTCAGTTGGACAGGCAGCCTCTCTGGAGAGATGGAATGGGTGACGTTTCGGGTCGAGACCCTTCTTCAGACTAGTCGGGGAAATGGAAACTAGAGATGTAGATGGTGATGTGGAGAGATATAGAACAAATGAATGAAAGATATGCAAAAAAATAACGGTGATAAAGGAAACAGGCCATTTTACTCGTTTGCTAGGTGAGAACGAGAAGCCGGTGCGACTTGGGTGGGGGAGGGATGGAGAGAGAGAGGGAATGCAGGGGTTACTTAAAGTTAGAGAAATCAATATTCATACCACTGGATTGTGAGTAGCAGAATGTTATTAACAGCTATCAACATCTTTTAAATTTGAGATTATGTTGGTTTTAATTTGTACCCGCGCAATGTTTCTTGCAAGCCCCCTTACAAGAATGAACTTATTGTTATGATAATAAATTAAAGACAATTAAGGCGGGGGAAGTAATCAAAAGGTTTTTTGCCTTGATGCAAGTGTTTAGCAAGGTGTGACTGCTCTTGGCAAGGTGTCATCTTCATGGTCGAGTGTCACTTCTTCAGTTTATTAAAGATAAATTTCTTTTTGCAACAAATTCTGACAGCTTGTAGTCAAGCGGCTGGGTTATGACACGCGGGTGACCATTCTGGGTCACGTTCAACGGGGAGGCACGCCGTCTGCATTTGACCGAATCCTGGTAAGTGAGCGCCTCATCTTGTACCTAGCAGCCATTCCCATGAAACCATTCTTGCTGCTGATAGCAGATCGCTTTCCTTGCTTTCTTTGGAGAAAGTAATCATTTCAGCGTACGATAGACACAAAAACGCTGGAGTAACTCAGCGGGACAGGCAGCATCTCTGGAGAGAAGGAATGGGTGACGTTTCGGGTCGAGACCCTTCTTCAGACTGGTTAGGGTTAAGGGAAACGAGAGATATAGACGGTGATGTCGAGAGCTAAAGGACAACGAGTGAAAGATATGCAAAAAAGTAACGATGATAAAGGCTACAGGTAGCTGTTTGCAGGGTGAAGATGAGAAGCTAGTGTAACTTGGGTGGGGGAGAGATAGAGAGAGAGAGAGGGAATGCCGGGGCTACCTGAAGTGAGAGAAATCAATATTCATATCACTTGGGTTGTGAGCTGTCCAAGTGAAATATGAGACGCTGTTCCTCCAATTTGCATTTAGCCTCATTCTGACAATGGAGAAGACCTAGGACAGAATGGTCTGTGCAGGAATAGGAAGGAGAATTAAAGTGTCCAGCAACCGGGAGACCAGGTAGTTTCAGGTGGGCTGAGTGGAGGTGTTCCGCGAAACGATTGCCCAGTCTGCGTTTGGTCTTGCCGATGTATAAGAGTCCATCATTTCAACGTGGTCCTTGCTGTCGTGTTTGTTCTGTGCTCCATAGGCCAGCAGAATGGGAATAGAGGCCGTGGTCGCCTTGCTGGAAGCTTCACCAGAAACCCCAGCCAGCGTTGTGTCGCTATCCGGGAACCAGGCCATCCGACTCCCCTTAATGGAGTGCGTACAGATGGTGAGTGGCGAAGTTGAGTCAACTGTGTAGCATGCAGCCGGGATCGAGCTGTGGAGGCATGGCCTTGCTTGGCCGAATTGCAAGGGGCACCTCTGGTTATATTTTATAGTTTGTATTTTTTTTAATTTGAAAAGAAAAGTGCTGAAACAACTCAACAATAAAGAAAGACACAAAGCACTGCAATAACTCAGCGGGTCGACAGATAAAGATACAAAGTACTGAAGTAACTCAGTGGGTCAACAAAAAAAAGATACAAAGTACTGGAGTAACTCCAGTGGTCATATGGTCATAAGGGATCGGAGAAGAATTAGGCCATTCGGCCCATCAAGTCTACTCCGATCTATCTCTCCCTCCTAACCCCATTCTCCTGCCTTCTCCCCATAACCTCCGACACCTGTACTAATCAAAAATCTGTTAAAAATGTTTTCTGTGGTCAACCTCCATCAACTATTGTGCAGGAAGGAACTGCAGATGCTGGTTTAAACCGAAGATAGACACAAAAAGCTGAAGTAACTCAGTGGGACAGGCAGCATCTCTAGAGAGAAGGAATGGGTGGTGTTTTGGGTCGAGACCCTTCTTCAGTCTGAAACATCAACCGTTCCTTCTCTCCAGAGATGCTGCCTGTACTCCAGTTTTTTTTGTGTCTATCTCCTTCAACCGTCGTTCTCAGCTGGTAGATCTGTTCTAGCAATGGGCATCAATGACCCAAAAATATAATCTTGAGCAGCTCTTTTGGGTGTACATTAGCCTAATAGCCATGTTACTGGGTGAATAATGCACAGACTCCGAATGCAAATAACCACCATGACGAATTGTGAAACAGAGTGCAATTGCTGAGTTTTATGAGTCAATTAATGGCAAAAGCTGATGGATTGTCAAAGACAGGCAATTTTCCCCTTATCTCTGGAATTCAGTACTGCTGAGACGCTTTTAGCCCATACTCAGGGTCTTTAACAAAGCAAAACCCCTTATCTTTTTTTTTCAGAAGAAACAAGTTGTCAAAGAGGAATGTGTAACTTTGTGGAATTTGAAACAAAAATCTCGTCTTATATTTAGCACTTAAAACCCTGTTTGAACAGTTCAGTGAAGAAACAATAAAAAGGGGAGATCATTGGAAAAAAAAATGTTAAGCGTATTTCCACTTGAAAAGGAAGATAATATTCTTGATTGATAGAGAGATGTTGCAAGTTTAATGTTATTTGCTTTTAAAATTTACGACCAGACAATGGAAGTTCAGAAGGCGATGGATGAAAGGAGGTTTGACGAAGCTGTGAAGTTGCGGGGCAGGTAAGGTGGCTTTTAATTTTGTGTTGATGGAGAGATGTTAATTGCCTTCAGCTTTACAATCAGTGCATCTTGTCAAAGGTGCAGTTTTGTGTCCATGCTACATTTTATCAGTGCTCCTGATCTTGCACTATGTCCATCATCTGCACGGTCAGACAAATGAATGGAGATGTAGCTACATTCCTCTCCAAGTTTTGGTTCATCTGATTCAACAACGCAATGTTGTTTTGTGTGGGTGCTGAGAAGAACCGAATAGATTGAAAGATACAGCCCTTTCAATACAGGCTTCAACCCACCGAGTGCATGCTGACCATCGAACACACTAGTGTTTAGGTTTTTAGGTATGAGCTACTGCCTTACCGCGCCAGAGACCCGGGTTCGATCCTGGCTACGGGTGCTGTCTGTACGGACTTTGCACGTTCTCCCCGTGACCTGCGTGGGTTTTCTCCAAGAGCTGCGGTTTCCTCCCACACTCCAAATACGTGCAGGTTTGGAGGTTAATTGGCTTGGTATACATGTATAAATGTAAAATTACAATGTGTAGGATAGTGTAAGTGTGGGGGAATTGCTGGTCGGTGCGGACTAGGTGAGCCAAAGGTCCTGTTTCCGCACTGCATCTCTAAAGCTAAAAATAAAATAACGAATGTAGGATTAGTGAAAATGGGTGGGTGAGGATCGGCGTGGACTTAGTTTAGTTTAGAGATACAGCGCGGAAAGAGGCCCTTCGGCCCACCGAGTCCGCACCGACCAGCGATCCCTGCACATTAACACTACCCTACACACACTGGGGACAATTTACATTTATACCAAGCCAATTAGCCTGCAAACCTGTAAGTCTTTGGAGATGTGGGAGGAAACTGAAGATCTCGGAGAAAACCCACGTGGCCATGGGGAGAACGTACAAACTCCACGCAGACAGCAACCAGAGTCAGGATGGAGCTCGGGTCTCCGGCGCTGCAAGAGCTGAAAGGAAGCAACTCCACCCCTGCGCCCCTTGCTTTGTTTCTGTGTAGTACGACAAAAACTAATTACCAGTTAAAAGGGGGTATGGGGAGAAGGCAGGAACGGGGTACTGATTGAGAGTGATCAGCCATGATCGCATTGAATGGCGGTGCTGGCTCGAAGGGCTGAATGGCCTACTCCTGCACCTATTGTCTATTGTCTATTGTCTATTGTTAAACCTACGTAGAGAGGAACACATTAAGTAGATTTTTTAAAAAGCATTCCTGGTTGTAGGACTGAGCTGCGTTCTCAGTGATTTCTGCTCTCTGTTTCTTCCATCACTTTTGGTGGCTGTTTGAATGATATAGATCACAAGGTTGCTTGCCGTGTCACTGACAGAGACACTGGACAATGGTTTGTGTTGCTGCTTCCACCCCGCGGGACATTTCCTTCCTCCTCCAGTCTGGGGCAGATTGTCCAGAAAATGGCCCATTGTCTCAGCTGATCAGTCCAGGGCCCCTGACATTGTAAGGCACATTCCTTAAATGCTCACAGTCGGCCTAACATGGTTTTTCAAACTATTTAAAAAATCGCACCGATAGTTAAAGCCGTTTGCAAAACTATTAAAATGCATTTCAACCAAATACATTTAAAGCAAATACATTTTGTGTAAACACATTAAACATGACAAAGTATTACAAAATTATGAAGAAGCACCTTGAGGTTACCTTTCCCCACAGGTAAGAGATCCCATTCGATTGCCTTGCATTACGGTTACATAACCTGTGCATTCTGGTGTAGAGCTGAGGGCCAAGACATAAAGCACATCAGGTTGCCCTCCTCGCCGTGTCATTGCTCCATATTGAGTCCATTAATAAATTCATGTTCATTAGTTCATAAGTGATTGGATGCAGAAATAGGCGATTCGGCCCATTGTCTACTCTGCCATTCAATCATGGCTGATCTCTCTTTCCCTCTTAACCCCATTCTCCTGCCTTCTTCCCACAACCCCTGACACCCGTACTAATCAAGAATCTATCTATCTCTGCCTTAAAAATACCCATTGACGGCCTCCACGGCCTTCTGTGGCAAAGAATTGCACAGATTCACCACCCTCAGACTAAAGACATTCCTCCTCATCTCCTGTCTGAAGGAACATCCTTTTATGGTGGTGCTCGCTCGAAGGGCCGAATAGCCTACTCCTGCACCTATTGTCTATTGTCTATTCCCAGGCTATGACCTCTGGTCCTAAACTCTCCCGCTAGTGCAAGCATCCTCTCCATTATTAATGACGCAGGCGGACACTGCAATGTGCGGGGATCACTGGTCGGTGGACAGATATGTCAGTATCTGGCCTCCAGCCTGCCTCGGATTTGTGTGCTTGGCTACCTTTTTTGTGTCTTTTTAAACCTTTCCCAATGTATGGCGGAGGCAAAAAAATCTAGGATCGAAACAGAAGATGCGGGAGATACTCGGGCAGCTGCTCTTGTATCGTTCTCCTCTACTGACTCAGGGTGGTGACCAGATTTATAGAGCACCTCTCACTAAGCCACAGGGTTAATCCTGAGCTTCCGATGGCCAGTGGCTTTACGTCTCCATTCCCCCCTCCACAGAGATCTCTCTGCTCTTACCTTGAAAAGCAATGTAGGGTTGAAGACACTACATTGGGGTTTTTATCTTCTGACTAGAGACATTGCATGCCTCTGGACTTGACAGTGAACTCAGAACATAGACAGGACCCACAAGGACAGGACCCTAGTGAGACCGCACCTGGAGTACTGTGAGCAGTTTTGGTCTCCAAATTTGAGGAAGGATATTCTTGCTATTGAGGGCGTGCAGCGTAGGTTTACTAGGTTAATTCCCGGAATGGCGGGACTGTCGTATGTTGAAAGACTGGAGCGACTGGGCTTGTATACACTGGAATTTAGAAGGATGAGAGGGAATCTTATCGAAACGTATAAGATTATTAAGGGGTTGGACATGTTAGAGGCAGGAAACATGTTCCCAATGTTGGGGGAGTCCAGGACAAGGGGCCACAGTTTAAGAATAAGGGGTAGGCCATTTAGAACTGAGATGAGGAAAAACTTTTTCAGTCAGAGGGTTGTGAATCTGTGGAATTCTCTGCCTCAGAAGGCATTGGAGGCCAATTCTCTGAATGCATTCAAGAGAGAGCTAGATAGAGCTCTTAAGGATAGCGGAGTCAGGGGGTATGGGGAGAAGGCAGGAACGGGGTACTGATTGAGAATGATCAGCCATGATCACATTGAATGGCGGTGCTGGCTCGAAGGGCCGAATGGCCTCCTCCTGTACCTATTGTCCATTATCTATTGTCTATTGACCTTTAGCCCACAATGTCCACGCCCACCATGATGCCAATTTAAATGAATCCCATCTGCTTGCACATGGTTTGTATCCTTACATCCCTTCCTGTCACGTGCCTGTTTAAATGCCTCTTAAACATTGCCATTGTATTTGCTTCCACCACCTCCCCTCTTAGATCTTTCTAGGTATCCGCCGCTCTGCAAATATATTGTCTTGGACAAAACATCTTTAAACTTTTCCCTTTCGTCTTCGAGCTATGCCCTCTAGTATTTGGCATTTACAGCCTGGAATCAAAACTCTATCTTCCCTATCGGTGCGTCTCATAATTACATGCACTATTATCAGCTTGCTCCTCAGCCTCCGAAAAACAAAACAAATTCGTCCAACTACTTTCTATAGTGAATACCTTCTAATCTAGGCAACATTCTGATGACACAAGAGACTGCAGATGCTGGAATCTTCAGCAGAAAATAAGTTGCTGGAGGATCTCAGCAAGTCAGACCGCATCTGTGGAAGGACAATTATTCACAAAATGCTGGAGTAACTCAGCAGGTCAGGCAGCATCTCAGGAGAGAAGGAATGGATGACACGGCCAGGTGTATTAGGTCAAGTCCCTTGTCTACAGGAGAGTCCAGGCACCAAACATCGTCTGTCCTTTGCCCTCCACAGATGCCGCTGACCCGCTGAGCAGTTTGCTTTTTGCTCAACATCCTGCTGAACTTCTTCTGCACCCTCACCAAAGCTTCCACATCCTTCCTGTAAAGCAGCAACCAGAACTGCACGCAACACCCTAAATGTGACCGAACCAAAGTATTATGTGGCTTCAACACGACTTCCTGCCTCTTGTACTCAATAGCGGAACTGATCATGATCATAATCGTAATTTGTTAGCCAAGTATGTTTTGCAACATACGAGGAATTTTAGTTTGGTGTAAAATGTATGTTTCAGTTTATCTTTAGTTTTGTATTATGTGGGGGTGGTGGGGGAAACTCTTTTTATCTCTTTCCTCGCATGGTTTGCCATGCAGTAATAACAAAAAAGCAACAAGACATAAAAATTAAACATCCACCACAGCGGCTCCTCCACATTCCCCACTGTGATGGAAGGCCATAAAGTCTTATCTTCTTTTCTCCTGCAGTCGGGGGGAATCGAACCATCCGCAGTCAGGGTGATCGAAGCTCCCGCAGCCGGCGATCGAAGCTCCTGTGTCGGGGCGATCGAAGCCCATGCATTGGGGCGGTCGAAGCACCCACGGCTTGGAGCTCCTGAAGTCGGTCTCTAACCTGGGACCGTGAGCTCCACGTTGTTAAAGTCCGCAGGCCCCCGCGGTTGGAGCTCGGAGGTCGATCCCTGGGATAGGGACCGCCAGCTCACATTGTTAAAGTCCGCAGGCTCCCACAGTTGGAGCTCCGAGGTCGCAGCAAGAGGCCGCCAGCTCCACGATGTTAGACCGCAGTGCAGATGGAGATACGACACGGAAAAAGTCGCATCTCCGTTGAGGATAGAGATAAAAAAAGATTCCCCCACCATCCCCACACATAATACAAAACTAAAGATAAACTAAAACATACATTTTACACCAAACTAAAAACACAAAGAAGGAAAAAGACGAGACAGATTGTTGGTGAGGTAGCCATCGTGCGGCGCCCCCTGGTGGTAAAGTCGTATAGCATGCTTCTTCTTTACCACACATTTTCAGTGGCCAGAGGACGAACCCCAAGATACCTCTGTATATTAATATTCCTGGTATCTCCTATTTGATCTTCCAACGTGCTTCACCTCACCCTAATCCAGATTAAACCCCATCTGCCATTTCTCCGCCTATATTTCTAACTGATTCATATCCCGCTGTTTTCCTTGATAACCTCAGAGACCCGGGTTCGATCCTGACTACACTGTACGGAGTTTGTACGTTCTCTCCATGACCTGTGTGGGTTTTCTCCGGGATCTTTAGTTTCCTCCCACACTCCAAAGACATACGGGTTTGCAGGCTAATTGGCTTGATATAAATGTAAAATTGCCCCTAGCGTGTGCAGGATAGCGTTAATGTGCGGGGATCGCTGGTTGGTGCAGAACTCAGTGGGCCAAATGGCCTGTTTCCACACAGTATCTCCAAACTAAACTAAACCTATTCTTAAATCTGATTAGTCTTAAAATCTGCGTTGGAATCATAAATTTTTAAAGTCCAAATTCTTTGGCACATAACTTCTGAATTAAACAATGGACAATATACAATAGGTGCAGTAGGCCATTCGGCCCTTCGAGCCAGCACCGCCATTCATTGTGATCATGGCTGATCATTCACAATCAGTACCCCGTCCCTGCCCTCTCCCGATACCACCCTGACTCCGCTATCATTTAGAACTCTATCTAACTCTCTCTTGAAAGCATCCAGAGAATTGGCCTCCACTGCCTTCTGCGGCAGAGAATTCCACAGATTTACAACTCTCTGAGTGAAAAAGCTTTTCCTCATCTCCGTTCTAAATGGGCCACCTCTTATTCTTAAACTGTGGCCCCTGGTTCTGGACTCCCCCAACATCGGGAACATGTTTCCTGCCTCTAGCGTGTCCAATCCCTTAATAATCTTATATGTTTCAATAAGATCCTCTCTCATCCTTCTAAATTCCAGTGTATACAAGCCCAGTCGCTCCAGTACTTCAACATACAACAGTCCCGCCATTCCGGGAATTAATCTAGTGAACCTACATTGCACTCCCTCAATAGCAAGAATGTCCTTCCTCAAATTGACTGATGATTATTCAGACTAATTGCATCTGCCACTCTTTGACCTGGTCCTTGTAGCATGTAGCTCTCAGAGTGTATATCCATGTATACTTTAGGTGTGATGAAAGTTTCTACTTAAGTTGGTGAGCTCCAAACCCCCATTAATGACTTGTGTGAATGCTCCTCAACACCTCTGTAGTTGTCTTATCTTATATTAATTACATTAATTCAAGGTTTCAAGGTCAGTTTATTGTCACATGTACCAATTAAGGTACAGTGAAACTTGAATTACCTTTTCAAATTGTGTGTCCTCCAGTAATTTACTGCTAAATTAGTTTCCGGTCTTTCAAATCTGAGATTCAAAATAGCAAAGATAGACACAAAAAACTGGAGTAACTCGGCGGGTCAGACAGCATCTCTGGAGAAAAGAAATAGGTGACGCTTCGGGTCTGAAAAAGGGTCTCGACCTGAAACGTCACCTATTCATTTTCTCCAGAGATGCTGCCTGACCTGCTGATTTACTCCAGCTTTTTGTGTCTATCTTATCTTCGGTTTAAACCAGCATGTGCAGTTCGTTCCTACACATTCAAAATAGCAATGCAGTTTTTCCTTATTTTGCTTTCTTGGTTCTGCCTGCAGGAGTTTTGAAAACAACTTAAATATTTACAAGGCATTGTCACATCAGAATATCTCAGAAAATCCTCCTGCTGTAAGTCCACATTGCATTGACCTTCAGAATGACACGGAAGTCACTTATTTTCAAAGATTTTTGTTTCTCTTCCTCTTTTTTTTGACCTGGTGATAATGGTAGAATGGAGGACCATGGAGGATGATGGACAATGGAGGATCCGGGATGGGGGGACCGTCGTGAAGGAGGGGGAAGAAAAATGGGTACCCGGCGACGGGGGACCATCGTGAGGGAGGGCGAGGGGGGGGGGGAAGAACAAAGGGGGACCTGGCATGGGACGCAGGGCCATTTTTACAGCATCATGGGCCCCCGGGCAAAGCAGTGTACTGGGGCCCCCACCGTTACTCTCCCCCACCTCTCTTTCCCTACCAGCCCCCCCCCCCCCCCCCTGTCGTGCCGGCGAAAAGCACTTACCGAAAAGCACTTAGCGATGGACTTAGGGTGCTACATTGTTGCAAAAAGCACTTACAGATCGCTGTGAGAAGCACTGAAAATGCTGTGAAAAAGGCACTTATTGAACCTACATTTTTAAAGTAGTATTTATTTATTGCAAGTCACTTAACATACACAGATCAGCATGGGGCCCCCGGGCAAGTGCCCATCAGGCCCATGCGTTAAGACGGCTCTGATGGGATGGGGTAAATTTGTGATTTTGTAAGCGCCCTTTATGGGCGACTATTTGCATACCTTGGCAAGGTATGCAAGCGAAGAATTTTGCTGTGACTTGTCACATTTGACAACAAAGTATTCAATTCAATTCAATTCAATTCCGAGAAGTAAAAATGAGATCTGACTTCAAGTAGACTGCTTACACGTAAACCACCAAGTCAAATTCTATATGCCGTCTTTTTTCATCTTGTTGCATTGCGAACAGTGTTGACAATGCCCTCTCTTCTTCCTTCCCTTCATGTGCAGACCCAATTCAATGTGGCCGTCCTGAATGTGGGTGCTCCAGCAGCCGGCATGAATGCGGCCGTTCGATCTGCAGTGAGACTTGGCATCTCTGAAGGTCACAAAATGTTTGCAGTCACCGATGGGTTTGATGGCTTCATGAAGGGGCAGGTGCGCTTCCCACTTGTTTGTGTGCACTTTGTACAATGAATCCGAGGCACTACCAATCTATGGGGCGGACGCAAAATGCTGGAGTAACTCAGCGGGGCAGGCTCGCATCCCTGGAGAGCATGGGCAGGTGAAGGAAGGAACTGCTGGTTGGAACCGAAGGTAGGCACAGAATGCTGGAGTAACTCAGCGGGACAGACGGCATCGCTGGGGAGAAGGAATGGGTGACCCTTCTTCAGACTGAAAGTCACGGGATAGGGAAACGAGAGATATAAATTATATAGGCAATGATGTAGAGAGATAAAGAACAATGAATGAAAGATATGCAAAAAAGTAACGATGATAAAGGAAACAGGCTGTTTGTAAGCTGTTTGCTCAGTAAAATGAGAATTTGGTGCGACTTGGGTGGGTGGGGGAGGGATGGAACTAGAGGGAATGCAGGAAGTTTTCCACTTGAAGTTGGAGAAAACAAATTCTTACCACTGGGCTGTAAGCTGCCCAAGTGAAATATGAGATGCTATTCCTCCAATTTGCATTTAGCCTCATTCTGACAATGGAGGAGGCATAGGACAGGAAGGTGTGTGTGGGAATGGGAAGGAGAATTAAAGTGTTTGGTAACTGGGAGATCAGGTAGGTCCAGGTGGACTGAGCGAAGGTGTTCAGCGAAACATGGAGAGGTGGCGTTTTAGGTCGGGACCCTTCTTCAGACTGATCGCAATTCTACCATTTCCTCAAGCAACATGTTCCAGATCACCACCACCCTCTGTGTGGAAAACATACCCCTCAGGTCACGTTAAAACGTTTCCCCTTTCATTTTAAATCCGTGCCCTCTAGTTGCCGACATTATCCGTGGCCTGATGAAAAGATGATTAAACAGAAACTTACCAAATAGCGAAAGGCCTGGATAGAGCGAATGTGAAGAGGATGTTTCCAAGTGTGGGAGAGTCTAGGACTAGAGGTCACAGCCTCAGAATTAAAGGACGTTCCTTTAGAAACAAGCTGAGGAGAAATTTCTCCAGTCAAAGGGTGGGGAATCTGTGGAATTCTTTGCCACAGAAGGCTGTGGAGGCCAAGTCAATGGATATTTTTAAGGCAGGGATAGATGGATTCTTGATTAGTACGAATGTCAAGGGTTATCGGGAGAATGGGGTTAGGAGGGAAATGTAGATCACCACACACTAACGCTAACCTACGCACACTAGAAACAAGTTACAATTACACCAGGCCAATTAGCCTACAAACCTGTGAGCCTTTGAGTGTGGGAGGAAACCGAAGCACTCGGAGAAAACCCACGCAGGTCAAGGGGAGAACGTACAAACTCCATACAGGCAGCACCTGTAGTTAAAATCGAACCCTGGTCTCTGGCGCCGTAAGACAGCAACTCTACCGCTGAGCCACTGTGCCACCCATTTTGCAGATGGTTTGTGGGCAAGAATGTACGCAGGTGACCTGCACATCTTGCAGACCTCCAAGGGAAGGCACAGAAGACTCTGACCAAAATGGCATCCAAAAATGTCTCGAACACGTACGCTTGGCCTATGCAATCTCCCAGATCACATTTTAACTCCCCTTCCCATTCTCATACTGACCTTTCTGTCCAGGGATTCCTCCACTGTCAGAGTAAGGCCACACACAAATTGGAGGAACAACACCTCATAGTCCTTTTACAACCCAACGGGATTCCCACTCTCTCTTCCCCCCACCCACCCCCCCCCCCCCCCCCACTCTAGTCGCCCCGCTAATTTCATTGCTTGCATCCATATACCCCTTAATTGTCACTTCTTCCGCAGCCAGCAATGGACCATTGTGGGCTCCTCCTTCCCTTGGTCATCGGCTGGCTCTGCTTTGTTCTATACCATTTTGCACCTCTAGTCTCCCTGCCCCCCGACTCTCAGCCTGGAAAGGGTCTCGACCCGAAACGTCACCTATTCCTTTTTTCCAGGGATAATGCCTGACCCGCTGAGTTACTCCAGCATTTTGAGCCTATTTGCACAGGCAGTGACGTTTTCCCATAGGCAGCACTTGGGAAATTCAACTGACATTACTCGGAGGTTAGAAGGCACCTGACGGAACAGGCACCTGAATTTAGCGTAGGGAAGGGTCGGTCAAAGCAGCGGTGGTGTGTTCTGGGCAATTAGTTATGGTGAGTGTTGTGGGCCTCATGTCAGGTTACACGGATGGATTCACAACAGCAAAATACTCCAAGTTTTTCAAGTGAGATATACCAAACCGGAAACGGTCATTATTGTGATAATCTCTTGGAAAACTTGATTTTCAATGTTACATGTTTAAAATTTCCAGGCAGACGAGTCCCCATAGACAGCCCAGCTAAATATGAAGGAGAGGCCAAGTAACCTCTTCATCAAAGATAGACACAAACGCAGGAGTAACTCAGCGGGTCAGGCAGAAACTCTGGAGAGAAGGAATAGGTGACGCTTCGGGTCGAGAGCCGCCCGAAGAAGGGTCTCGACCCGAAACGTCACCTATTCCTTTTCTCCAGAGATGCTGCCTGACCCGCTGAGTTACTCCTGCATTTTGTGTCTATCTTCGGTGTAAACCAGCATCTGTAGTTCCTCCCTACACATAACCTCTTCATCACGTGGCCACGTCCATACAAAGGATGACTGGTTTTCTGAGCAGCAGAGACTGAGATGAACGCAGTGGCCTGAACTACAGCTACGTCACATTACTTAGCACTTTGAAGATGTAACAATGAAAATCTGGAACTGCAAAATTAGCTGTCAACGTCCAATGGTTTTGAAACACACTCAGAATCTATTACTATATTTTTTTTTTTAAAGTACTGGAGGAACTCTGCGGGCATCTGTGGAAGATGTGGACAGACAACGTTTCAGATTGGGACATTTTGAGGAAGTTCTCCTTCTCCCTCCCCTCCTTTGAAGAAGTTTTCTCAATTCCTTCCACAGATGCTACCTGATGCACTCCAGACATACTCCATTACTTTATGTTTTTATTTTGCTCAAGATTCCAGCATCTATATATTCGCTTCTGTCTCTGTATTAATATAACTCTTCCTTTCCTCCCTCCCTCAGATCAAAGAAATTAAATGGGGCGATGTTGGGGGATGGACGGGGCAAGGTGGCTCCCTTTTGGGTACCAAACGGTAAGTACAGGGGCTGAACCAGGGTATATGTCCTTCATCCAGAGTGAATAGAAATGTACATTTGTCATCTTTTGAGAATTAGAGTAGCTATGATCACAGAATGCTTTCAAATGGACCGTGACATTACTGGAAAGGACCAATCTATGCAGCGAGCACAAAAGAAAATGAACATTCAATGATGCTTTGATCTCTGTTCCATAATATCAAAGCTCACGAACCCAAACCCCAAAGCCTTGCGTGCAACAAATTGTACATCAAAATATTCCAACCAGTGCATGGGATTGTCAGTGAGGGGTGGGGTGGGGGGGTGGGGTGGGGGGGGGGGGGGGTTGGTGTCAGGTGGGATAAATCTCATGGCTCAGAGTCAGAAGCAAATTGAGTCTGGGTGGCACGGTGGCTCAGCGGTAGATTTGCTGCCTCAGCGCCAGAGACCCGGGTTCCATCCTGACTACGGGTGCCATCTGTGCAGAGTTCTCCCTATGACCGCTTGGGTTTTTTCCGGGTGCTCCGGATTCCCCCCACATTCCAAAGGCCTGCAGGTTTTCCGGTTAATCGGCCTCTGTAAATTGCCCCCAGTGCGTAAGATGCGGAACTGGGACAAAATGGAACTAGTGTGCGGGTGATTGTTGGTCAGTGTGGAGTCGTGGAGTCGGTGGGGCGAAGAGCCTGTTGCCAGGCTGTATCTCTAAACACATCAGGACGGGAAAGGTCAGGCTTACAGTCAGGGGGGAGGAATGGAAGCAGGGATGGCACTTCAAGCAGTGAGGGAGCAGGGCTGATGGCGTGGGCCAAGGGAGCAACTTTACATTGGGGATGGAAGCAAAGGGTGAAGAAGACACATTCGGAGGTGAGTGGAGGTGGGGATCGGTGAGGTGAGGGAGGGACCTCGGACTGAGTGTTGTTCTGGCCTGCGAGCCCTCTAATTTGGTGCATCAGGATAAAGGGCACTTTCCCTTGAGTGGGCCCTACAACAAGCTCCCCAAAGCAACCTGTTCCAAATTCCACATGAGGATTAACACCATCACCTGTGTCATGGAGTCCCAATTTGCCCTAAGGTAAATCATTGTTTCATAAAACCCTGAAAAATCTTGTGCAATAAAATCCAATTTCTAGACTGCATTTTAGATCAATGCCCTTTCATCAGTTCCACCTTATTTACGAGTACCTGTTTTTGTGGATATTAGGTTACCTGGAGCTGCACTTGGCCCGTCTTTGGGCTCAAGCCTAATGTATTTTGATCTATCTACCTACCGACTAACTTCTCACACGTCCCATAGCCACTGAGTTGCAGCAGAGAACACAGTTGTTCCCCATCAGATGGATTCCAATGAGAGCCACACCTGAACAGAGTTCAGGACCATAAGACCAGAAGACATTGGAGCAGAATTGGGCTATTCGGCCCATCGAGTCTGCTTCGCCATTCGATCGTGGCTGATCTTAGCCTCCTAATGCCACTTTCCTGCCTTCTCTCCGTAAGCCCTTTGATGCCCTTACTAGTCAAGAACCTCTGCTTTGAAAATACCCAATGGCTTGTCCTCCACCGCCGTCTACGGCAATGTATTCCACAGATTCACCCCCCTCTGGCTAAGGAAATTCCTCCTCACCATTCCTGATGGCGGAGGGTGGTGTGGGTGGGTGAGAAGGTGGGTGGGGCAGGAGTAGTAGTGTTCGGACTGGCAGGAACTTGGCTGCTCAGCCACCATTGGATTTATTGTGGATCTGTTTTAAATTGCCGAACCACGTTCTCTACGTACCTGGCAGCACATCCAAAGTCAGTTTTTCCAGCCTGCAAAGGTTCTGCAAATGAGACATCTCTCCTTGGAGAATTGCGTCTCCAGTGTTTGTTGTTGCAGCTGACTGTCCATCAGTCCGCACGCATCTCTCACGCGTCTTTTTGCCTGTCCTGACAGCACCCTTCCTGTTAACAACCTCAAGGCTATCGCTGAACAGATACGCTTACACAACATCAGTGCTCTTTTGCTGATTGGCGGATTTGAGGTACGTGATGCTCTTCTCTTCAGAAATTCCCTAAAGAACACGTGTAATGATAAAAATATATATATAAATATGAAGAGCAGAGCAGTCCAGAACAGGAACGGACCCTTCTGCTCACCATGTCCTTGCCGAACATGATGCCGCCAAGATTACCCAACCTATGCTGATTGTACATGATCCACACCCCTTCCATTCCTCACCTATTCCTGCACATATCCAAAAGCCTCTTAATGCCACTATTATATCTGCCTCCACCACCACGCCTGGCAGTGGGTTACAGGCAACACAACCACTCTCTGTGTAAAGAAACTTGCCCCGCACATCTCCTTTAAACATTGGGCCTCTCGCCTCCAAGTTACGCCCTCTAGTCTTTAACATGTCCATTAGAGGTTAAAAAAGATTCTTCTTTTTAAACAAACTTTAATATTCACAAAACAAAGGAGAATCCTTTCGTGAGAAAATAATCTTTCTGAAAACAGCAACAGCCATTTAATACTTCAGCTTTAAATTGTTGAATTAGTATCAATCATTATGTATCATTTTGATGATTACAAAAAATGGGTGCTGTTATACCTAGCCCAGTTTTACTAACAGAAACTATTTATTGGAAGCTCACCATTCACCTTCCCTGCAATTCCTTTTGCCGACCTTTTAATTTCCCACCTCCTTCGCATTCCCCAGTGTTCACTTTATTGAGATTAATTTCTTTGAATGATCAATGTCGATGAGCAAACCCCTCAGGAAGCTCCTAAACCAACACACAGATAGGACCCAAATGTAAACACAATGTCTGATTTAGGTCTGAACTAATTTGAAAGCTGTAGCACTGAAGTTGGCCATGTCCGGAGTTATTGTAACACTGAGTAAAAGTTGTTGAGCGGCCCATCACAGTCCTAAATGGCCTACCCCTTATTCTTAAACTGTGGCTCCTGGTTCTGGACTCCCCCAACATTGGGAACATTTTTCCTGCATCTGGCCTGTCCAATCCCTTAAGTGGTTTAGAATTAGTCTATCAATTTCTTTATATACTACAGCTAGTTATTTAAGGATAGCCTTTTCCCTACTGTTGTCAAATTGATGAGCCAGTCACCTCTTTCACATCCTCTTCCCAGCAGTGCTGCCATGTATTCTCATTCTTAACTCTACCTCATTCGATGATTCCAATATTGTACAGGTCCACCACCGATTTTCCGGCACCCTTGGTTCAAGGGCCCTGGTGGGTTACCCGGTTTGCCGGACCAAACATAGGTCACGGCCTCCGAGAGGAGTCGACCGGTACCTAGGCCGCCGTGCAGCCGAGATCCCGGCCCGCAAAGTCGGCCTCGGAAGCCGGCTATGGCAATGGATCTGCCGGAGTTCCTGAGCCCTGGCCGCAGGGGGCAAATTTGACCCGCCGATCGGCCACGGAAGTCCCGTTGAGGTCGAGCTTGGGCACCCTACATTTTCGGGGGGACTTCCGAGGGGAGGGATTTCATGTGCGATCTCGTAATTTTGTCCGGAAAATCGGTGGTGGGCCCGAACTTTAATATATTTTGCACTATTTCAGATTGTACTGCGATCTAGCATCATTCCGCTGTTCTGCACTCATTGTTTTTATTACAGTATGTATACTACTTTGTGAGCTTCTTGTTAAGAAGGAATTTCATTACACGCTGATGTATATGACAACAAAATGAATCTGAAACTGAAATTATGTAATTGCCTGTTAAACAGGACTAGGCAACAAAGATGAATGAATGGCAACCGTAACTGTTGATGGATGAGATGATAAGAAGCTTGTGTAAAGTTTGCACACTCAATCTCAGAGTAGATAGGGTCAATGCACAGAGTATTTTACCCAGAGTAGGGGAAACAAGAACCAGAGGACACAGGTTTAAGGTGAGAGGGGAAAGATTTAATAGTGACCTGAGGGACAACCTTTTCACACAAAGAATTATAGGTATATGGAACGAGCTGCCAGAGGAGGGAGTTGAAGCAGGTGCTATAACAGCATTTGATTCATTTTCTCACATAGGTGATTATTCCCTAGAGGGCAGGATCCTGAGGGGTGATCTGAGACAGGTGTATAAAATCATGAGGGACATAGATAAGGTGAATGAACAGGAGTCTTTAATCCGAGGTAGGGGAATCAAGAACCAGAGGTTTTGAGTTTAAGGTGAGAGAGGCAAGATCTATTAGGAACCTGAGGGGTAACACAGGTGATGAGTATATGGTATGAGCTGTCAGAGGAGGTAGTTGAGGCCAATACTATAACGGCATCTGTGAGACATTTGGACAGGTACATGGATAGAAAAGATTTAGAGAGATATGGGTTTAACATGGGCAGGTGGGACAAGTGTAGATGGGGCATCTTGGTTGGTATGGGCAAGTTGGGTTGAAGGACCTGTTTTCGTGCTGTATGACTCTCTGACTATGACTAGCTTAACATATTGGATTAAATTGCTTGGATCTGTCGTAAGATTGTATCTTATATTGTAATTAAGAATCAAGTACATGATAACGATGTTTAATTGATGACTGGACATGCCCTGGCAGTGACAGGAGTGTAGCGTTTCCAACGATGATGATTGGAGCGCAGTGTGACACTGGGATGCTCCAGGTGGCTTTCCCTTTGGTCCTTGCCTTTGTTCTGATCCCCCCACCTGTGCACCCGAGCTAATCCGAATGTGTCCTCCAGGCCTACCTGGGACTTTTGGAACTGTTGGCCGGGCGAGCCAAATATGACGAGTTCTGTATACCCATGGTAATGGTACCTGCCACCGTCTCCAACAATGTGCCTGGCTCAGACTTCAGCATTGGTGCAGACACTGCCCTGAATGCTATCACCGACGTAAGTCTGCCTGGGAAAGTGCGAGCGCATTTCTAACACAATTGGTCTCCGGAGAGCCATTTCCGCTGCATCCGTTATCTGCCAGCACCAGCCGGACTGACACTGCTAGTAACTGGCCTCCCTCACCATCGTGTTTATTTTATGCTGAGCGGCCTGTGCATCACAGGGGTTTCTATCCTAGGTTAATTCAACACATTTGCTTTTTGTTGATGAGTGAGATTTTTCAATGTTTTTAGTCAATAAAGCCTTTAACCTACCGGTCGGTGCCCTCTTTAGGCTCTGCACATTCGAAATAATTCTGGGCAAAAGGTTAATCCAACCGAGTTGACTTTGTCAATGTTTTATCATCTATAACAGTGCTCTGTCAGTAGATTTTGTTACACATGAGTTTGTTGCTGAGAATTATTTTAAATTAATTATTTAAACAGTAAGGTAGCCCTCTCGGATTCTCCATTGTAATGTTTGTTCCCAAATTATATCTCATTGCATTCGTCTTTTCTGTGGAAACAGGTTGGATAATGTAGTGGGTCATTTAAGTTATTAAGAAATTTCAGGCCCTTCTGTTTGTGTCTTCTCTTGAAGCAACTGTGCGATTATTGTTCTCTCTGGGGGTGGGGGAGATGTTTCTTGCAGTATGATCCATGTTAGTGCTGGTGGATGACGTTGCATTAAAAAGATAAAAAAGAACTATGCAGGACAGCATAAAAATCTTGCAATGTCAGTTTATATCAATCAATGCTTTGCCTGTTTTTGATTCCACATAAATCGTTTTAATTTTGCTGCATATTAACCACCCTTAATTCATGTACTAAAAAGGCAACATCCCATCATTTTTGAGAAACTCAAGTGTCAATGCAGTGAAATTAATTATCCTTCAACAGAAAGAAAAAGGGGAAAAAAAAATCTGCCTTTTGGGAGTATATTGAAACAGCAAGTTTTGTTCCTTGGTCTAAAAATTCTCCATTGCATGTCAAATTAAATGGCTTTGAAAATCATCACCCATTTTAGTAGAAGCAAGGAACTGCAGATGCTGGTTTACACAAAAGGACACAAAGTGCTGGAGTAACTCAGCGGGTCAGGCAGTATCTCTGGAGAGCATGGATAGATGACCTTTCAGGTCGTGACCCTGCTTCAGATTGAATATTTCTACAAACTTTCGACCCGAAACGTCACCCATCCTTTTTCTCCAAGGATGCTGCCTGACCCACTGAGTTGCTCCAGCACTCATTTTAGACTCACATGAGTAACTTTTTTTTACAATTCCATTTGTTCCCCTATTATCAGTCACTGTTAATTTTGTTCATTTTTTTTAAAAATCTTGTTTCTGGCTGTTTTCATTGAGAGATGGAAAAAAAAGAGTTGAATTGAAACATAACTAGTTTTCTTTGTCCTTTATTCATGTTCAAGTAATATAACAAGGAATTGAGGCTGAGTTTTCCCACTTTGACCGTCCTGTACTTGCATATTGTTGCACAAGTCAGTGATTTGGCTTGGAACTGACTTGGTCGCAATGTTGCAGAAAACGTTGCATGAATAACATCACCTGCATCCCCACTGCAGAAATGATATGAGGTTTGCAAGAGCAACTCACGACTGGAAATACCCAGTCAAGTTTCACATATCATATCATATCATATCATATCATATATCTACAGCCGGAAACAGGCCTTTTCGGCCCTCCAGGTCCGTGCCGCCCAGTGATCCCCGTACATTAACACTATCCTACACCCACTAGGGACAATTTTTACATTTACCCAGCCAATTAACCTACATACCTGTACGTCTTTGGAGTGTGGGAGGAAACCGAAGATCTCGGAGAAAACCCACGCAGGTCACGGGGAGAACGTACAAACTCCTTACAGTGCAGCACCCGTAGTCAGGATCGAACCTGTGTCTCCGGCGCTGCATTCGCTGTAAAGCAGCAACTCTACCGCTGCGCTACCGTGCCGCCCATGTTCTGGTGTGATTTGACACAGAAGAAATCACGAACATTGTCTCCAACTCCAATCAGCTTTCACTCACACGCTGCTGAGGAATGTAGCATTATTCATCAGTTCAGAAGTGATAGGAGCAGAATTAGGCCATTCGGCCCATCAAGTCTACTCAGCCATTCAATCATGGCTGATCTATCTTTCCCTCCTAAATCCAATTATGTGATTCACTTTTTAATTACAGGTGTCCTCTTCGTCCATCACCTCTAGGGTTCTAATCCCCACCAAGTCTTCAGATTGAAGCTTCTCTTCCGTGTCTTCAAACCCTCATAGTCTCCCCTTTGCCTTCTCTGTGACCATCTCACAATCGTCCAAAGCTCAATGCATCCAGCTTAACACTTGTACATTCCTTGAATCTTTCAGTAACCTAAACTCTTCACTTTCCATTCTATATCACGTCTACCTTCTTCTCGTTTCCAATGCATATTTAACGCTATATCTTTAACTACATTGTTTATCATGGCACCACACATATTTGGTTTAACTGTAACATTAGGTTTGTTGTCTCATTATACTCCCAGGTACCTTATTAAAGTCTAAACATAAATGCACATTGCTACTGTCAGTGGTAATTCGATTATGGAAATAGATTCATACAAATTGCATCTGTTAATGTTTTATTCATGTCATTTTAAATTTGTAGTGAGGCAAGTATTATTAATTTCTCAGTTGTAACACTATGTTCCATCCTCAATGTATGTTTCAAGATTATGATGGAGTGTTGCCTGTGCTTTGGTCTAATCATTTACATGCCTCGCCAGCCCTTTTCTGAATAGAGGCACCTCATGCTTTACAGGGGGGGAGGTGGGGAAGGTGGGGGGTACGTTCCTGAAAAGCAGCGCGTTTCTCAAAAATGTGCAGGAAGGAACTGCAGATGCTAGTTTAAACCCCGAAGGTAGGCGCAAAATGCTGTGTAGAATGGAACTGCAGATGCTAGTTTGGTCTGAAGAAGGGTCTCCATCCAAAACGTCACCCATTCCTTCTCTCCAGCCTGACCCGCTGAGTTATTCCAGCATTTTGTGCGTATCTCAAAAACATGTAAATTGAACATGTACACGACCACGCTGCCAGGCACAAATTTGAGCATGTTATTTTAAAAAGTACGAGTGCGTAAAATAGGCTCTGGTGCTAATTAAACGAGCGATGTTCAAAAAGCGCATAAAGGAATCACGCATAAAAGGCGAGGTGCCTGTATTCAGAAGTGGCCATGAGGTGAGACGATTTCAGCCAGCTTTAGGCCGTGTGTTTCAGTGCAAGCTTTCCCAGTTTGTTACAGCTGCTTTGCATGCTCTTTTGTTTGAAGCTCGGTGTGTTTACTAACGGGAAGCCAAACTTCTCCTCACACATAAAGCAATATGGTTAAGATGGGGTATACTTGCACGATGCTGTGCAACAATCGAACAAAAATGTTAAATTATTTTTGATCTGGAAATTCAGGCGTTCGAAGCAGTGCTGGAACTATATTCTGCACGAGATTCTTTTGAGGAGTTTTGCATCCCCATGTGCATTGTGCCTGCTACCATAAGTAACAATCTGCCAGGTAGTGAATATAGTATTGGTGCTGACACTTCAATCAATATGATCGTGGAGGTAAGTTCCATTGTTTTCAGCCTCAGTTACAGCTATGCTTCTAACGGTGCAATTAACTCAATGTTATGATGATGTGTGCTTAGCAGAGCTTCTGTAATCCAGTGTGGTAGTGCTGTGTTGCATGCTGCTTTCACATTATTCAACTGCTTTGCTGTGAAAATCCTGTACGTATGGCAGAGTGCATTTTTTACAGGAATATGATTGACGTAGAAGTAGGGTTGCCAACTTTCTAACTCCAAAATACGGGACAAGATGACGTCACCGCCCGCGCCCCACGTGACCTCATCCAGCCAGCGGCCGCGTGCTTCCGCTCCACCAATGGCGGCCGCCCGGGCCGAGAGGCGGGTTGCTACGCAACCTCCGTTAGGCGCACACACTCGGCCCCACTCCCCGAGCACACTCCGTTAGTCGACACCAGGGGTGGGCAACCTTTTTGTTACAGAGGGCCGCATCATGAATTAATGAACAAGCATTACATAAAAAAGAAAAAATATACTTATTTTATTAAAACACAACTTATTATATTTTTCATTAAAAAATGAAAGGGTAAAACTTATAAGACGATTTGTCCTTAACCAAGGTTCACCATTTGTGATTAAAAACATATTTAATTCATAATTTATTTCTATTAAAAATCTTTTTAGTTTGTAAAAATACAAGGAAACTTTACAATGTAAAAATGTTAAACATTCATTATTGAAAAGTGGAAAGTCTACATAAAAAGGGAATGGTTTGTTTCAATTTAAATATGTAATAAATCATTGAGAAACCTAATTTTTTTGCTATTTAAAAGCTTATCAATATTGGGGGTTCATATTTGTTGATGCCAAACGCAATACACTATTTAAATGAGCATTAGTTAATCTGGTTCTCCAATAGTCTGGTAATGTTGACGTATATTGTATTCTTTTAGCACAGCTATAGTGTCACTGCAAATGTGTTGTTCCTGACCCAAAATGTCACCTATTCATGGTCTCCACAGATGCTGCCTGACCCGCTGAGTTACTCCAGCACTTTGTGTCTTTATTTGGAAACCAGCATTGGTAGTCCCTTGTTTCTACATTCTGTGTTCTGCAAAACAATATTGAACAGCTAGACAAGTGAAGGCACAGCTCTGACCTCGTGAAAGTAAAATTAAAAACGAGGGCACATTTTATTCCTTGCTATTGTGAGCCGTCAACATCATTCCCTCCCAGCTCTGGGGCTGAGTGATCGGAGGCAATGCCCATCCCGTCTGCATTTGCCCGGGCTCCGGTCCGTGTGTTGGAGGCGGCCGGGGACGGGAGGGTTACGGTGAACGTCAGTGGTGTATCGTAGCCCTTTGGGCGACCGCTTCCCCCGTGAGTGGCCGGATCGCTGGCAGCTCCACCCCCACCTCACGCACGGCTGTGTTCCAATAATATTCTTCTTTTGATTTTTTTTTTTCAACCTTTTAAAACTGCAAAAATCATTATTAACTCACGGGCCGTACAAAAACAGGCGGCGGTCCGGATTAGGCCCGCATGCCGTAGGTTGCCGACCCCTGGCCTACACTGTCCGGGCCTACAGCGGCCCACGGGCCTAATACGGGACAAGGGCGGTCCCGTATGGGACAAACAGATTTAGCCCAAAATACGGGATGTCCCGGCTAATACAGTTGGCAACCCTACAGAGAAGCTTTTGTTCCTTTTCAAAGTAAAGTTGTGATAATGGCAAGACAGCCGGCTTTCATTGCATTTAAGTCACTCGAAATAGTTTAGTTTTAGTTTAGAGATACACCGCGGGAAAACAGGCCCTTCGGCCCATCGAGTCCGCGCCGACCAGCGACCCCCGCACACCAACACTATCCTACACACACTAGGGTCAATTTACAATTTACAGCCAGCCAGTTAACCCACAAACCTGTACGTCTTTGGAGTGTGGGCGGAAACTGGATCTCACAGGGAAAACCCGAGAAAAGCGTACAAACTCCGTATAGATAGCACCTGGAGTCGGGATCGAACCCGGGTCTCTGGCGCTGTAAGGCAGTAACTCCACCGGTGCGCCACCATACTCAGCATGTTTTTTTATTCATTCACGGATGTGGATGTCATCGGATGTGCATTTATCATTTATCATTTATCCCAAATTACTCCTCAACTGAGGAGCCAGTTAAGAGTTGACCATGTAGATCCAAGTAATTGCAAATGCTGGTTTACAAAAAAAAGACACTAAGTGCTGGAGTAATTCAGTGGGCCACGCAGCATCTCTGGAGAACAAGATCTAAAGATGGGTCCCGTCCCGAAACATCACCTGTTCCTGTTCTCCAGTGAACCGCTGTTCTGACCCGCTGAGTTACTCTCGCACTTTGTGCCTACCCATAGATTAGTCGTGACTCTGATTTACTCGAGCACTCTGTGTCTTGTTAAGAGTTAACCATGTTTGTTAGTTTTATAATCCCATAGTCCAGTTTGGGTAACGATGGCAGATTTATTTCCCTAAAGAACATCAGTAAACAGTAATCATGGAGCATTCATAGTTATTTGTGTATTTTTTTCCAAATTTTTATCCAAATTTTTAAAATAACTATATGTTTCCCATTGGGTGGTTAAATAGGTGGGATACAAACTTACATTTCCAGAATAATATTCTCGGCTTCTGTAAACCATTCCGGTAATGTAACCACTATGTCACTACCCAGGAATTCTACAAATTTACAATTAAGAACTCAAAATTGAAGACCAAAGCCATTTTAAAATACCTACATCATAACCACAACCAGAGAGCAGTGCTGAACTACTATCTACCTCTATGATGACTCTCGGACTATCCTTGATCGGACTTTGCTGGCTTCACCTTGCACTAAACGTTATTCCCTTTTCATGTATCTATCTATACACTGTAAATGGATCGATTGTAATCATGCATTGTCTTTCTGCTGACTGGTTAGCACGCAACAAAAGCTTTTCACTGTACCTCAGTACACATGGCAATATTCTAAACTAAACTAAATAACCTGTGTAGGGAAAAACTGCAGATGCTCATTTAAATTGAAGGTATGACACAAAGGGTCTCGACCCATTCCTTCTCTCCAGAGATACTGCCTCTCCCGCTGAGTTACTCCAGCATTTTGTGTCATAAACTAAACGTTACCAAAATGAACACATACCCAATTTTTTGTTTAAAAACATGTTGATTATTTTTTTAATTATTTGCCTTTTTTTAAATTGTGGTGTGCACAAATGAATGAGTGCAAATATTCCATAATTAATTAATTAAAATAAGATAGTTTGAAAACAATAATCGCATCCAGGAGAGAACATGAAGCAAAATATTTCCCTCATGATAAAAAACATAAAATTATTTTACAATTTGCCGATATCCAGGGAGACACTTAACATTATTTTTAACTCGTGAATAAACCATTCAGGCGTTTTTAACGAGGGTTGAATGCCTTTGCCATTTTACGGTCTAAAATGCTATCTGCAGTCACACTGGTAGAGCAGGGTATTAAAAAGAACTCGGCCTGTTGTACTTCGTGGTCCGGTATCTGTTATACCTTTGTTATGACTCTGGACGGACCACAAGTAGACGTGTTTAAAAGGTTAGAATGCTGGAGCTTAAATCCAGGCTGTTTATTCCACGGCCACCTGGAACCAGAGTGACCACCTAATCACCTCATTCTCTTATATACACGTTACTACACAGGCAAACAAAGTAGTCCTTGTGATACAACAAAGTAGTCCTTGCAATATCACAACACGGCCGACCTGCGAACTGTTGTGCACGGTTTAATGACATGATATGTTTCGGCTAGACTTGCGACCGCATCAAGCAATCGGCGAGTGGAACCAAGCGACGTGTCTTCATTATCGAGACGATGGGAGGTTACTGTGGTTACCTGGCGAGCATGAGTGGCCTCTCCGCCGGCGCGGACGTCTCGTACATCTTCGAGGAGAAGATGGACATCCAAGAATTACAGGTTGGTTTCAATGCTCTATTTAGCCAGCAAACATGTAGGAGTCGAGCATGTAGGGCGGCACGGTAGCGCAGCGGTAGAGTTGCTGCTTTACAGCGAATGCAGCGCCGGAGACTCAGGTTCGATCCTGACTACGGGTGCTGTACTGTACGGAGTTTGTACGTTCTCCCCGTGACCTGCATGGGTTTTCTCCGAGATCTTCGGTTTCCTCCCACACTCCAAAGACGTACAGGTATGTAGGTTAATTGACTGGGTAAATGTAAAAATTGTCCCTAGTGTGTGTAGGATAGTGTTAGTGCAGTGCGGACTTGGTGGGCCGAAAAGGCCTGTTTCTGCGCTGTATCTGAAATATGAAAAAATATGAAAAAATATTTAAACGTAGTGGGCGCCGACACGAAAGCAGGAACGGGGCACTGATTTTGGATGATCATCCATGATCGTATTGATTGGGGGTGCTGGCTCGAAGGGCCGAATGGCCTTCTCCTGTACCTATTTTTCTATGAAAAAAAAGAAATTCTTACTTGCAGCATCATTACAGGCCTGTAAAACCCATTGCACACAGATAATAGAGATGATAAGAAAAACAAAACTAATACATTTTGGGCACCATATCTGAGGATGTGCTGGCTCTGGAGAGGGTCCAGAGGAGGTTTACAAGAATGATCCCAGGAATGATTGGGTTAACGTATGATGAGGGTTTGATGGCACTAGGCCTGTACTCGCTGGAGTTTAGAAGAATGAGGGGGGGATCTCATTGAAACTTACCGAATAGTGAAGGGCTTGGATAGAGTGGATGTGGAGAGGATGCTTCCACTAGTGGGAGAGTCAAGGACTAGAGGTCATAGCCTCAGAATTAAAGGACATTCTTTTCGGAAGGAGATGAGGAATTTCCTTAGTCAGAGGGGGGTGAATCTGTGGAATTCTTTGCCACAGAACGTTGTGGAGGCAAAGTCTGTGGATATATTTAAGGCAGAGACAGATAGATTTGTGATGAGTACAGGTATCTGAGGTTATGGGGAGAAGGCAGGACAATGGGGTTAGGAGGGAGAGATAGATCAGCCATGGTTGAATGACGGTGTAGACTTGACGGGTCGAATGGCCTAATTCTACTCCTATCACTTCTGATCTTATGAACATGTAAGAGTCAAGAGCATTTAATTGTCGTAGGGACCAAGTAAACTACAAACCTGCACGCCTTTTGGCCCGCCGAGTCCGCACCGTCCAGCGATCCCCGTACGCTAACACTGCCCTACACACGCTAGGGACAATTTTACATTTACACCAAACCAATTGACCTACAGACCTGTACGCATTTGGAGTGTGGGAGGAAACCGGAGCACCCGGAAGAAACCCTCAGGGAGAACGTGTAAAGTTCACACGAAGGTCCGGATTGAACCTGCGTCTCTGGCGCTGTGAGGCAGCAGCTGTGCCAGCTGTGCCAGCTGTGCCAGCTGTGCCAGCTGTGCTGCCCGTTTGTGTGCACTGTCCCTCCTGTGTTTGAGCCTGGCAGGACTGAACTGGGCGGGGCAGAGTACGGTGGGGAAGGGGGTGGGGGGGGGGGGGGGTGTATTTTGAAGTCAGGAAACCAGGAGGGAAGGATATCCTGATCATCTTGCAGAGTTTTATCTGTGAGGCTCCCTGGAGTGCAATTCCTGCTCATTTTGTCGTGGTTCAAATTGAAGTAGATGACACGAAGAATTCTTCAAAAAGTTAAAAGCCTTTATTTGCAAACAACGGCTGGAACAATCAGGATGTCAACCATCTGACTGCCCACTTAGTACATCGGGCAGTCTATGTTTATAGGATTATTCCAAACCTTATCTTCTTTACATTACCTCATAACCACACTCCTTTCTTCAGTCATTCATTTCTTTGCAGTCACCCTATGACTCTGTCCATTAGTGAACCTTTGCTACCAATTTAGCTGTTCCACTCTTTGTTTTTAATGTGTACCAGATAGTTAATGGAAGTGTCTTGAGGATGGCCAGTATTACAGTCGAGGAGGTGCTGAATGTATAATGGTGGATAAATCTCTTGGGCGGGATCAGATATATCCGAGGACACTGTGGGTTAGGAGGTGATGTTGCAGTTGAATAGACGTTGGTGAGGGTGCATTGGGAGTATTGTGTTCAGGTTTTGCCACCCTGTTATTGGAAAAATGTTGTTAAACTGGAAGGGATGCAGAAAAGATTTACGAGGATGTTGGCAGGACTCGAGGGCCTGAGCTATAGGGAGAGGTCGAGCAGGCTAGGACTTTAACCCTTGGAACGCAGGAGGATGAGGGGCTATAGAGGCTTATAAGATCACGAAAGGAATGGATAGGGGAAATCCACAATGCCTTTTATCCAGAGTAGGGGAATCAAGAACCAGAGGACATAGATTTAAGGGCCTATCCCAGTTACGCGATTTTTAAGGCGACTGCCGGCGACTGTCAAAGTCATAGCAGATCGCCAAAATTATCTTTTACCCCACGACAATGACCACGACAATGCCGAGTCAGGTCGATACAAATCACTTTTTTTGTGAAACTAGCACCTGGCTAAGAGATTACACCATCTTCGGAAACATCGCAAAATTCCCACTCTTACCTGACCGTCAAACTGTCGCCTCCAACCTACCTGTCAAATGTCCTGACGGTAAATAAATTGGTTAAACAAAACTATCTTCTAGTATCTTCAAATGCCTTTTCTTAATTTAATATTACGTGCTTCTAAATGCATCTGCGACAACCTAGCAAACCTGGGGACAGCATGCGACAGACAGCGCCCGCAATAAGCTACGATACCTGGCGACAAGCCAGCTGTCGCCGAGAAATTTCTATCTGGAAAATTTTTCTGCGACGCGCCGAGATCCGCTACGATTCACTGAAGACTCCTCACGATCATGCCCGCGACACCCCGGCAAACGTTCGGCGACAGCCTAGTCACCGGCAGTCGCCTTAAAATCTCCTAAGTGGGACAGGCCCTTTAAGGTGAGGGTGGGAAAGATCTAATAGGAACCTGAGGGGCAACAGAAAGGGTGGGTGGACTTGCTGCCTTACAACGTCAGATACTCGGGTTCGATCCTGACTACGGGTGTTTCCTGTACAAAGTTTGTAGGTTCTCTCTGTGACCAAGTGGGTTTTCTCTGGGTGCTCCAGATTCCTCCCACAGTTCCTGAGACGTGCAGGTGTGTAGGTTAATTGGATGCTGTAAATTGTCCCTAGTGTCTATGATAGAACTGGTGGACGGGTGATTGTGGTCATCGCGGACTCGGTGGGCTGAAGAGCCTGTTTCCACGCCGTATCTCTAAACTAAACATTTAACAGATATTTAGACAATGCTTGGATAGGTTTAGGTTTAGAGGGATATGGTCCAAACGCAGGCAGGTGTGACTAGTGTAGATGGGGCATGTTGGTTGGCGTGTGCAAGTTGGGCCGAAGGGCCTGTTTCCACACTGTATCACTCTTTAAGATGTGGAGTCTCATTCTCCAGATCACTCTGAGAACTGTGAACTGTGAACTGTGCCCCTTCCACATTTTGCCCTTGGGTTCAGTTGGCCTATTTTTAATCATTGCCTCAGCAGCTGTTGTCAGCTCAGAGTGTCCTTTAAAATAGACAGAGAGCAGCTCGGAAAGATTCATCCCATTTAAGACTTGAATGTAGACCAGCATGTTTCACAATATGGACTTTAATTATTGCTTCACCCATGTGACTATTCAACACTGCAATGTTGGTACAATTTGGATTGCATTGATGTCTTGGCCCTTCTTTAAAACATATTTTCAGAGGCAGTCACAGCAATTTGCGAAGCCTTTTTTTTTATCAGTTGTGTACATTTCACTCACCCTTTGCAAGGAGGCAAATTCCTTCTTGATTTCCTTTGGGCAAACAAATAAGGAATCTTTTTACTGTGCCATGTTTACATCCTGTTTCAGCTTCCTTTAAGCAGCAATCAATATTAAATTCAGAACTTTGCGAACTAGTTTAGTTTAGTTTAGAGATACAGCATGAAAACAGGCCCTTTTCGGCCCACCGAGTCTGCACCGACCAGCAATCCCCGCACATTAACACTATTCTACACACTAGGGACAATTTACGCATACGCCAAGCCAATTAACCTACAAATCTGTACGTCTTTGGAGTGTGGGAGGAAACCGAAGATCTCGGAGAAAACCCACGCAGGTCACGGGGAGAACGTACAAACTCCTTACAGATAGCACCCGTAGTCTTGATCGAACGTGGGTCTCCAGCGCTGCATTCGCTGTGAGGCAGCAACTCCACCGCTTATTATTATAGTAATATCAATATATTAATTAATATATTCTTTACTCTACCGCTTATTATTATAGTAATATCAATATATTAGTTAATATATTCTTTTACCGCTCATTATTATAGTAATATCAATATATTAATTAATATATTCTTTTCTCTACCACTTATTATTATAGTAATAACAATATATTAATTAATATAAATTGCCATATCAGGAATCTTTTCATGCTAAATTTAAACTTCTGACCAAACTTTGCTCGGTCTTAAGTGTTCGGAGTGGAAGAACGTATTCCTTCTGTCTTCATCCTGTGCCATTTACTGCCGCCCAGTGGACAGAAATAAGAAGTGAAAACATTTTGCCAGCGTTGCTTTTCGACTATTGGAATGGATTGCTGCACGCATTTGCACCAGTATTTTCAGTTTGAAAAATGTGAGACATCATGTCCAGGTTGATCACACAAGCTGAATTTTATCAGTAGACTGTCTGTCGCTGCTTAGCAGATCCAGAGGACTGATCTCAAAGGATGATTTTGCTGCAGTTTCTTACAAGACTCCAGAGTAGGCACCCCTGTAACTAAAGGATAACCTATTATGAGTCAAGTCAAGTCCAGTTTATTTGTCACGTACACATACACGATGTGCAGTGAAATGAAAGTGGCAATGCCTGCGGATTGTGCAAAAAAAAGTTACAATTACAGCATATAAATTTAAATTAATACAGAAAAGAGAAATTTAGTCCCTGAAGTTATAATAGTTAATGAGTGACGTTATTACTGTGAAAATCCAGCAATACTGAATATGACCGGAAATGGAAACCTGGTCAGGAAATTGTGCAGGGCTCCCTTTATCTCCTGTCTTCATTTTAACCATAGAACAGTCCAGGTGCAGGAACAGGCCCTTCAGCCCACAATGTCTGTGCTGACCAGAATTCCAATTTAAACTGCACATGGTCTGTTGGTCATTGAGTCTTACAGTGTGGAAAACAGCCCTTCGGTCCATCTTATCCACACAGGCCAACATATCACAGCTACACTAGTCCCACCTGCCTGCGTTTGGCCCATGTCCCTCTAAACCTGTAAGAAAATAACTGCAGATGCCGGTACAAATCGAAGGTATTTATTTCACAAAATGCTGGAGTAACTTAGCAGTAACTCAGCCCTCTAAACCTGTCTATCCATCACCCATTCCTTCTCTCCAGAGATGCCGCTGAATTACTCCAGCTTTTTGTGTTTATCTTCGGTTTAATCCAGCAGCTGCAGTTCTTTCTTACACTGTCCATGTACCTGTCTAATTGTTTCTTAAACGTTGCGATAATCCCTGACTCAACTACCTCCTCTGGCAGCTTGTTCCATACACCCACCACCCTTTGTCTGAAAAAATTGCCACTCAGATTCCTGTTAAATCTTTTCCCCTTCACCTTAAACTGATGTCCTCTGGTCCTCGATTCCCCTACACCGGGGCAACAGATGCTCTGCATCTACCCGATCTATTCCTCTCATGATTTTATACACCTCTATAAGATCACCCCTCATCTTCCTGCTCTCCAAGGAATAGAGACCCAGCCTGCTCAACCACTCTCTGCAGCTCAGATCCTCGAGTCCTGGCAATATCCTCGAAAATCTTTTCTGTACCCTTTCCAGCTTGACAACATCTTTCCTATAACAGGGGTGCCCAGAACTGGACACGATACTCTAAATGTGGCCTCACCAACGTCTTATACAACTGCAACATGACTTCCCAACTTCTATACTCAATACTCTGACTGATGAAGGCCAGAATAAGGGGTAGGCCATTTAGAACTGAGATGAGGAAAAGCTTTTTCAGTCAGAGAGTTGTGAACCTGTGGAATTCTCTGCCTCAGAAGGCAGCCGAGGCCAATTCTCTGAATGCATTCAAGAGAGAGCTGGATAGAGCTCTTAAGGATAGCGGAGTCAGGGGGTATGGGGAGAAGGCAGGAACGGGGTACTGATTGAGAATGATCAGCTATGATCACATTGAACGGTGGTGCTGGCTCGAAGGGCCGAATGGCCCTCTCCTGCACCTATTGTCTATTGTGCCAAAAGCCTTTTTGACTACCCTGTATACTTCGACTCTACTTTCAAGGCACCATGCATCTGCACTCCTTCCATCTCCTGTCTGTTCATAAGACTGTCAAATGCCTCTTTAACATTGCTGTCGTGTCTGCTTCCATCACCACTCTGAGCAGTGCTTTCCAGGCACTACCACTCTTGTTTTTGCACCGCACTTTTTCTTGCGGACAATTCTACATAAGAACACACGGCTTGTGGGAGGAAACCCGAGCACCCAGAGGTGTCAGGGGTTATGGGGAGAATGGGGTTAGGAGGGAAAGATAGATCAGCCATGATTGAACGGCGGAGTAGACTTGATGGGCCGAATGGCCAAATTCTGCTCCTATCACTTATGACCTTGTGAAAACCACGCGGTCACAGGGAAAAATTGCAAACTCCGCACAGGCAGCACCCGTAGTCAGGATCGAACCTGGGGGTGGCACAATGGCGTAGCAGTAGACTTGCTGCCTTGCAGTGCTGGAGAGCCGAGTTTGATCCTGACTGCGGGTGCTGACTTAACGGAATTTGCATTGTGACCGTGTGGTTTTTCTCAGGGTGCTCTATTTGCTCCCACATTCCAAAGACGTGCAGGTTTGTAGATTAATTGGCTTGTAGGTAGTTGTGCATTGGTCAGCATGTTCTCGGTGGGCTGAAGGGCCTGTTTCCACGCTGTATCTCCAAACTAAATGGGTCTCTGCTGTGAGGCAGCGGCTCTACCAGTTGTGCCGCCTGTTTGAGAGGGCCGTCAGTCAACATGAGGGAGCGACCAGCTCCACTTGAACCTGACCGTGAGCAGATGAACTTCACCTAGGCCTGAACGGGGACTCGAACCCTGGACCCTGCAGATGCAAAGCCTGATGCTCTACCACCTGAGCCACCCAGGATCCTTTTCTTACAGCAGGACGTTTAAAACTAACAGCGTGCGTCTAGGTTTTCTGAGTAACGGGCTCACTGCCTTGCCCATCCTCTGGAATCCTGTGGAGGCAGTAAAAAAACATGGGGAGAAGGCAGGAGAATGGGGTTAGGAGGGAGAGATAGAACAGCCATGATTGAATGGCGGAGTAGATTTGATGGGCCGAATAGCCTAATTCTGCTCCTATCACTTATGACCTTCTATTCAAGCCTCTCACAATTTTATGAGCCTTTATAAGGACACCCCACTGCCTCCGACATTCCAGTGATGATAACCACAGACTGTGCAATGTCTCCTTATAACTACACCTTTCCATTCCAAGTGATATCCTGGTAAACCTTTGGTGTTCCTTCGTCAGAGCCCTGAGTGTCCAATTGTTCTGATCACTTGTGACCCTATGGTGCTGATTGAAGTGGGAGCGTGCTTGTTCACTGATTCGAGAGAGAGACAGAGAGAGAGAGAGCGAGAGTTTTGCAGACTCATATCTCTCGATGAGAGAGAGAGAGAGAGAGAGAGAGAGAGAGAGAGAGTTTTTTTTTTTTTTTTTTTTTTTTTTGCAGGCTCATATCTCTTCAATAACTTGGGTGATTACCTAACGGGGCATGTGGTGGAACAATTGGCCAGCAGCCCACATTTAATGCAGGGAGTGAACTCGGCTATAACAAAAGTTTAAATGTTCACAAGTTATAGGATTAGAATTAGGCCATTCGGCCCATCGTCCACTCCGCCATTCAATCATGGCTGATCTCTGCCTCCGAATCCCATTCTCTGCCTTCTCCCCATAACCCTTGACACCCGTTCTAATCAAGAATTTGTCTATCTCTTCCTTAAAGATATCCACTGACTTGGCCTCCACAGCCCTTTGTGGCAATGAGTTCCACAGATTAACTACCCTCTGACTAAATAAATTCCTCCTCAGCTCCTAAATGGACGTGGAATTGGGAATTAACAGCAGTTTAGTTTTCCCAAAGCACTTCTCAGTTTACGGACTGCTCCCAAGGACACAATCAGACGGACATCATGTGCTGTTGGAAGATCACTCGGTGAAAGGTACTCTTTGGTCTGCCTGAAACCTTTGCTCTCCCAGCGGAGCGAGATGTCCATTGGGGAATGTTGCCGACTGGCCCGCTGCAAGCTGCAGGAGTACCTGCTGAGGGACGCACTGAAGCTCGGTGCAGCCAACACCAAGGCCCTGTGGGAGAGGGCCACAGTCCAGGATCCTTCCGCTGCTGGGGGGCTGACGCCCCTCAAACAAGCAAAGGGATATCAAGTGCGTAGGAAGGAACTGCAGATGCTGGTTTAAATGGAAGATAGACACAAAATGCTGGAGTAACTCAGCGGGACAGGCAGCGTCTCTGGAGAGAAGGAATGGGTGAAGTTTCGGGTCAAGACCCTTCTTCAGACCCAGGGGACCACATGAGTGACAAGAGTGCTTGATGTAAGGCTGGGGAACCCCACTGAATATAACACTTATGAAAGGATAAATGCTGAGAATGTTGGAAGAGTGTTCTTGTTTTGTATAGAATTTTTAAAATTCTGAATAATGTTTATTTTGGGGGAGAAAAACAGTTTAGCCCCAGACAGCAACTCTACTGCTGTGCCACCGTGCTGCGTTATTCTAGTAATATTAATATATTCATTAATATAATCGTTATAAACAAAATGGAGGGGAATGTATTGCATTACGTCATTCGTATTGTATCTTTCCTTCAATAAAAATAAATATTTATAAAAAATATAATCGTTATATTCAATCAATATAATCTTCAATTAATATAATCTTTAAATATGACAGTTTCTTTATGCCTTTGTGCCTTTTGTTTTGCAGTCCAACGTGCAACATTTGACAGCAAAGATGAAAACGTCTGTCCAACGTGGTCTGGTACTCCGGTGAGAATTAGTTAACATTGTCTTTTGTTTAGATTTGAGCTTTATTGCGTATCGCTAATTGCCTTCTGAAACACTGCAATGTTTTGGGTCAAGGTCCTCCTCATGCTGACGGGAGAGGGAATGCCAGGTTTTAGATGTAGCTATGGTGACACGGTGGCACAGCGGGTAGAGTTGCTACCTTACAGCTCCGGAGACCCGGGTTCGATCCCGACTACGGGTGCTGTCTGTACGCAGTTTGTACGTTCTCCCCGTGACCCGGATGGGTTCTCTCCGTAATCTTCGGTTTCCTCCCACACTCCAAAGACGTACAGGTATGTAGGTTAATTGGCTCGGTACAAGTGTAAATTGTCCCTAGTGCATGTGAGAATTGTGTTAATGTGTGGGGATCGCTGGTCGGTGCGGACTCGGTGGGCCGAAGGGCCTGTACCCGTGCTCTATCTCTGAAACTAAAACTAAAACACTGATGGGGGAACAGTGATAAATTTACTAGTCAGTATAATGTGCAACTTGGGAGGGGAACGGTATATAGTGGGCTCCCCTGTATCTACTTCCTTAAGTTCAGGTAAGGCACACGAGTATTAACTTTCAAATATTAAATTGGAATAGAGTATGGATAAGAAGCAGTGTCTGGGAACTAGAACAAGGCATAACGAAGACAAGAGGGGCAGAGATAAAGTGATGATCGTAATCTTCTTCCAGGATAGACGATTCGAAAACTCGAGGCACAGGCTTAAGGTGAAGGGGGAGAGATTTAAGAGAGACATCAGGGCCAACTTTTTCATTGAGAGGATAGACTGTACCTGGCATAAGCTGCCAATAGAAGATATAGAGACAGATACTATTACAACTTTTAAAGGACATTCGGACAGATGGGTAGGAAGGGTTTAGAGGGCGATAAGGCCAAATGCAGGCAAACGGGACCAATCCAGTATGCCAACTTGGTCAGCACGACAACATGGAGGGAATGGCCTGTTTCAGTGTTTAGTTTAGAGATGCAGCGTGGAAACAGGCCCTTCGGCCCACCTTGTCCGCGCCGACCAGGGATCCCCGCACATTAACACATTTTGCATTTATACCAAGCCAATTAACCTCCAAACCTGTACGTCTTTGGAGTTGTGGAGGAAACCAGAGCACCCGGAGAAAACCCACGCAGGTCACGGGGAGAACGTGCACACTCTGTATAGACAAGCACCCGTAGTCAGGATCGAACCCAGGTCTCTGGCGCTGTAAGGCGGTAACTCTACCGCTACGTCACTGTGCTGTACAGTTCTCTGACCCTATGGGGTTTGGATCCCAATCCAAAGGGATTAGGTGGGATGCTGAGATTACTGATTGATGCTGAAATGTGAGATGGGGAGCTTCTGTGCCCCATCTACGCTAGTCCCACCTGCCTGCATTTGCCCCAAATCCCTCTAAACCTATCCTATCAATGTACGTGTCCAAATGTATTTCGAACATTGGGATACTACCTGCCTCAACTGCCTTATCCAGCACCTCGTTCCATATACCTACCACCCTTTGTGTAAAAATGTTGCCCCTCTAGTCCCTATTGAATCTTTGATGGCTTCACATTTCCCATTGTTTTTCCTGAGCCGGCTTGTGTGCACTTGAAAATTGGCCGATGACTTGGATTACCTAAGTTGCAGATCACATTACCCACAGAGTCGGCCAGACCTGTCTTGCCGTTCAGTAACATCCCGGTTGGTCAGATTTTAGCCTGAACACCATTTCCTGCCCAGTCCTCCAACAATTACGAGGATGTTGCCAGGACTAGAGTGTCAGAGCGAAAGCCAGAGGTTGAGCAGGCTGGGTCTCTATTCCTTGGAGCACAGGATGATGAGGTATGATCTTATAGAGGTGTATAAAATCATGAGAGGAATAGATCGGGTAGATGCACAGAGTTTCTTGTCCAGAGTAGGGGAATCGAGGACCAGAGGACATGGGTTCAAGGTGAAGGGGAAAAGATTTAATAGGGATCTGAGGGGTAACTTTTTCACACAAAGGATGGTGGGTGTATGGAATGAGCTGCCATCTTCCTACCACCCTTTGTGTAAAAAACAAGCTCTTCAGCGGCCAACATGTACCAGGTACACTAGTCCCTCCTGCCTGCATTTGGCCATATCCCTCCAAACCTGTCTAACTGTTTCTTTAATGTTGGGATAGTCCTTGCCTCAACTACCTCCTCTGGCAGCTCCTTCCATATGCCACCCCCATTGTGTGAAAAAGTTACCCTTCAGGTTTCTATTAAATCTTTCCCCCCCTCACCTTAAACCCATGTCCTCTGGTTCTTGATCCGCCTACTCTGGGTGAAAGACTCTGTGCATCTACAGTCTGTGTTTTAATGGTGTATTGGGTCTCGCACCCAGGGTACTGCATTCAAGGTAGCATCAGCTCAATGCCTGCACAGATCCAGTGCGCCATGTCTAACACTGGTTTGTTTATCTGGCTGTGTGTACTGTGGTAGCCCAAAAACCAACCGTATATCCCTGTGAGGTTGTCTGAGCAACTTGCTGTGGACCTGCTGTCAGCATTTCGAAAGTAGAGGCAAGAATCTTCACCCTTTTTACAAAGTGCTCAAATTTTAATTGAGCTGTGACCTCCAAGGCAGTGCACCTCGTGATGAAGTTAGCTTTCATCTGACACAGATTGGAAATGATGAACCTGGTTAGATTTTTTTGCGATTCTATCAGAGGTATCAACCTGAATGGCGGGACTGTCATATGTTGAAAGACTGGAGCGACTAGGCTTGCATACACTGGAATTTAGAAGGACGAGAGGAGATCTTATCGAAACGTATAAGATTATTAAGGGGTTGGACATGTTAGAGGCAGGAAACATGTTCCCAATGTTGGGGGAGTCCAGAACCAGGGGCCACAGTTTAAGAATAAGGGGTAGGTCATTTAGAACGGAGATGAGGAAAAACTTTTTCAGTCAGAGAGTTGCGAATCTGTGGAATTCTCTGCCTCAGAAGGCAGTGGAGGCCAATTCTCTGAATGCATTCAAGAGAGAGTTAGATAGAGCCCTTAAGGATAGCGGAGTCAGGGGGTATGGGGAGAAGGCAGGAACAGGGTACTGATTGAGAATGATCAACCATGATCACATTGAATGGCGGTGCTGGCTCAAAGGGCCGAATGGCCTCCTCCTGCACCTATTGTCTATTGAAGCATTTACTCCGTTTCTCATTTGAGCCAATCGGGCAGTTTCTCAGAAGTATTTATCAGTGGATATTTTTGAGGCAGAGATAGACAGATTCTTGATTATGTCAAGAATCATAATCCTGACAGAGGTTATGGGGAGAAGGCAGGAGAATGGGGTTAGGAATGAGAGATGGACCAGCCATGATTGAATGGCGGAGTAGACTTGATGGGCCGAATGGCCCAATTCTACTCCTATCCCTTATGGCCTTATTTCCAGCTATTTCTACTCTTATTTCCAGGTTCCGTTGTATTCGGGACTTGCCTCGGTAAATCAGCTTAAGGTAAAATTAAAACCAAGGCACGGCTTTTGGTATGTTTCAGAAACGAGTGCTGCAGTGAGAATTACACAACGGACTTCATCTACCAGTTGTACAGCGAGGAAGGCAAGGGTGTGTTTGACTGCCGGAAAAATGTCCTGGGCCACATGCAGCAGGTAAAAAAAACAACATAGAAGATCGACACATGGTGTTGGAGTAACTCAGCGGGTCAGGCAGCATCTCTGGAGAAAAAGGAATAGGTGACGTTTCGCGACGGGATCCTTCTTCAGATTGAAAGACAATAGACAATAGACAATAGGTGCAGGAGGAGGCCATTCAGCCCTTCGAGCCAGCACCGCCATTCAATGTGATCATGGCTGATCACTCTCAATCAGTACCCCGTTCCTGCCTTCTCCCCATACCCCCTGACTCCGCTATCCTTAAGAGCTCTATCCAGCTCTCTCTTGAAAGCATCCAACGAACTGGCCTCCACTGCCTTCTGAGGCAGAGAATTCCACACCTTCACCACTCTCTGACTGAAAAAGTTCTTCCTCATCTTCCACAACTTCCTCAACTTCCACAAACTGAAATTCCCTACAGACCTTCACCCTGAAGAAGGATTCCGACCTGAAACGTCACCCATCCTTTTTCTCCAGAGATGCTGCCTGTCCCACTGAGTGCAATATGTTAGCTCTCATTGCTGTGCAATAACTTGCTGTACTTGATTGAACTGTACACTGCCTTGACCGTATTGTCATTGTTTTGTGTATATTGTATTAGAGGTCAGTTTGTTTAATTCAGTAGATTAGGTTTAGCTTGTTATGGATAGAGGTTTGTCCTTTGTACTGTCTGCTGTGTGTGATTGCATCATCTGGACTGCTTTAATTTTGCTGTACTTTGTGTAGTGACAATAAAGGTTTTTTACATTTACATTTACTCCAGCAGTTTGTGTCTATCTTCGGTATAAGCCAGAATCCGCAGTTCCGTCCGACACGGGTTAAAAACATAGAGTGGGCGGCTGTATTCAAAACTGAGGCTATAACACTCAATTATTGTCTTCCTTCATTTAACAGTGAGGTGTAGTTCTGAGGATTGATGGTAACTTTACAGTTTCTCTTCAGTTAGGCTGCGGCACATTTATTGATTTTCATGTTTTAGTTTTAGGTTTTTAGTTTTGGAGATACAGCATGGAAACAAGCCCTTCGGCCCACCGAGTCAGCGCCAACCAACGATCCCCACACATTAACACAATTCTACACACACTAGGGACAAGTTAACATTTATACCAAGCCGATTAATCTACAAACCTGTCTGGGAGAGGTTAGGATCTGGAATTCACTGGCTCTAGAGGTAGTGGAAACAATCTGTGAAAGTAAAAGTATCATCACATAGCTTAAAATGGAGGTGAAGTTGATTTGGTGAAAAGTGGTTTTATTTTGTGCATTTTGTAATTTGTTGTGTAAAATATAACTTATATATAAAGTATTATATAAAGTATAAAGTATTGAATCATTGAAGTTTCTTTCTTGAATAAACTTGCAGTCGAAGAAATTTGACTGAGTCATTATAATCCGTGTGGAATTTAACATTCAACCATGCAATGTTGTTAAATCTCGCCAGGGTGGATCTCCTTCTCCTTTTGATAGAAACTTTGGGACAAAGATTTCTGCCAAAGCCATGCAGTGGATCTCGGACAAACTAAAAGAATACTACAGACAAGGTAATAACCAACGCAGTCTCAAAATTATTGATCCGATAACTGTGATTTTTTGAATGAGTGCAGGATTTCATTCTTTAGTGTAAGGCATGGCCAATTTGTTTATCAATGCTTTAAAGTTTAAGTTTAAATTGATCTCTAATGTGGAAAATTATGTTCTCTTTAAGTTTGATATGTAAGCATTATTGTACACACTTTCAGAATTGTGTAGTACCTGTTCAGATTGCAAAATCATTATTGTGGACTTGCGAAGGAAATAATCTTCCTTCTGCTATCTCTCCAATCTTCAATCTCTTTTAATGTTGTTTGTCTATATCTATATACTAAAACTCTTGTTTGTTATCTTGTTTGTGACTGAACTTCAGCCAAAACAGTACACGATAGCGCGACAATTTTAGGCCCACCTTACTCACCGTCGTCACTTTAGTAACGATGCAAGTAGTTTTATTGAAATCGGTGTTATATTTTTAAAGTTATTCACATTTTAAAGTTTAAAAGGAGGGAAGTGGGGGAGAGGGGAGGGGGGGTTGAGGAGAGAGGGGAGGACGGGAGGACAGGGTGCTGCACCAATGCAGGAGAGGTTTGGGCCCAATGGGTCCACTTTGTCTGGTTGTCTACATTGCTGCACTCATTTGCACCTTGCCTGTTCTTGTATTGGTTCCCTTCTCCCATTTGCCCTCTGTTGAAGACTTGCTGTGCCCTTTAATTTACCTGAGTGTGTGACTTTACCACAGGCTGCCTCTGTCACCATACTCCTCCTTCTGTCAAACCATGAAGTCACCTACACAGTGTTCACCACGTAAAAGAGAAAATGATCTGTAGAGGCAGGAATATCGGCAGGTTGAGCGATGGGGAAAAATAGCTGGATGGTAGAATTTAACAAAGGAAAATGAAAAAATGAACAGAAAATTGAATACATAATAAATTAATTAATTAATGAAAAAATAAACATTACTTTTTAATGTAGAGACCAAATATTGTGTGTCAATTCAGGAGATACAGAGAGCCAACATGCAGATATACCAGTTAGGCAGGCAAGAGGTTTGTTGACCTTTCTTGTGAGGGTTCAGAGCAAAAAGACAAGAATGTCTGATGTAATTTTAAAGCTAAGATGCTCCGTACAGTTTTGGTCTCTGCCTAATTAAAGATATTAGTTCATTGAGAGATACAGCATGGAAATGGATCCACCAAATCCATGCTGACCATCAATCACCCATTCACACTAGTTCTATGTTATCCCATTTTCTCGTCCACTCTCTATGCATTAACAGAATTTTACAGAGGCCAACTCTCCCTGTAACTCAGGGCGGCATGGTGGCGCAGTGGTAGAGTTGCTGCCTTACAAAGAATGCAGCGCCGGAGACCCGGGTTCAATCCTGCCTTCAGGTGCTGTCTGTACGGAGTTTGTACTTTCTCCCCGTGACCTGCGTGGGAGAATGTACAAACTCCGTACAGACAGCACCCGTAGTCGGGATCGAATCCGGGTCTCCGGCGCCGCATTCGCTGGAAGGCAGCAACTCTACGGCTGCGCCACCGTGCCGCCCTATTTAAACCTATTCAGCTCGGGATATGGTCAGAAACTACTCAAGTGGGTTAACATTAACTATCCAGTGCTCCAACAAGCTGGTCAGTTTCAGTTAGGCTTCCTTTAGTACATGGTCAAATAGTTCGTGTGTAAAACGTATGTTATTTTCTGGAAAGTTGATGTACCACAAAATGGTCACTTTAATCTATCCCTTGCTTTGTCTCGGCTTTGCTTCCCTCGCTGGCATCGTGGAATACATAGAGGAAGGTAATGAATTTTGTTTATTGTTATGTTAGTGACAACATTATTAACTTGCATTGATTCTATGCTTAAACAAAGGTGTTTTAAGCAGTCCTACCGAACATTTAAAGTTAATGGCGCAATATTGATGTTGTTTCTGTCATAGTTACCTTTGAAGGATATCTGAATCAACCTGCTACTGATTCTAATATGTTTTAAGTTGGTATTGATATTGTTTTGTTGGAAGTCATTGTATCAATCTATGATAATGACAATGTGGAAACAGGCCCTTTGGTCCAACTTGACCACAACAGCCAACATGTTCCGTACACCCACCACCCTTTGTGTGAAAAAGTTACCCCTCAGATTCCTATTAAATCTTTTCCCCTTCTCATTAAACCTATGTCCTCTGGTCCTCAATTTACCTATTCTGGGCAAGAGATTTTGTGGATCTACCCGATCCCTCTCATGATTTTATACACGATACCTGTATTTAATGATAATTATTCATTATACGTATGTTTATTTTAAGTATTTAATTGGTTGTTTTTGATTTGGAATACTGCACAGAACATTCAAGAACATGGAATAATACTTATTCACATATAAGAATTTTCCCATTGGAAGACTTAACTGGGAACACTGTTACCCTTTTACACCATTTCGATTTATTCTGGGCAGGCATCCTTTTGCTTCTTAGCAGTATTCTGAGGTCATTGAATATGCTCAAAACCGTTCAAATTTATTGAACATCAGATTACCACTGGTCTGGAACAGTTATTTTATTTCCCCAGAACCCAAAACTGGTTTGCAATGTTCTTAATGAAAGTGATAGCACCAAAAAAAGCTGGTAGTGCTTCGAAACAAACAAAACTACTCTTGGGCAGGGGTGTGAAGCTGACTCACTCATGACAGATTAGAATCTCATTCACTTAATCCTCCTTAGTTTCATGCAAATAGTTAAATTATAAAATGAGATTTGTAAAACTTGGGGATGGATATGGGGGGAAAAAATCAGGAGGGTTAATGATTTAAATGAAGTTTCCAAGACTTCCTGGGAAATCTTAGGAATTGGATTGAATTATTTCACGAGACCAGGGTGGTGGAGTTGGAGGAAGAGATATTTCTTTAGTCAGACGCTGGTGAATCTGTGGAACTCATTGCCTCAGATGGCTGTGGAGGCCAAGTCAATAGATATTTTTAAAGCGGAGATTGATAGGTTCTTGAATAGTAGAGGTGTCAATGGTTATGGGGAGAAGGCAGGAGAAGGGGGGTTCAGAGGAAAAAATAGATCAGCCATGATCAAATGGTGGATCAGACTCAATGCACCGGGTGTTGTAATTCTGCTCCTATGCCTTGTGGTCTTATGGTAGAGATGGGGGAGGGGCAGGGCAGTACGTCTAATGTGCAAGACTTCCAGAAGTGAAACTCCTGTGCACAAAGGTGGTACATGTTTGCAACTAACCTCCTCAGACTTAGGGTTAACTTCTTCATTTTAAATCCATGATTTTTTTGTAGCCTAAAGTTGCTAATGGATATAGCTGTACTGAGTAGGAGAACAGTTTGAGGGACTAAATTGCCTTGTGTTCTCAAGGGTCCTATCAGTGCAGTAAATAGCTTTCAGACAATTAATCTGATCTGAATATGACCAACAAACCTGTTGTCTGTGGTAGGAAAGTTGCTGGAGAGGATTCTGAGGGGTAAAATGGACCTGCATCTGGAAAGATAGGGTTTTGTGCATGGGAGATCATGTCTGATGAATTTGATACATTTTTTGAAGAAGTAACCAAAAGGATTGATGAGAGCAGGGCCCTAGACGTGGTCTGTCTGGCTCCTAGGCAGTGAGGATGGTTGTCAAGAATTACAGTAGGTAAGTGGGCTGAGGAATGCCAAACTGAGTTTAATACTGAGGTGTTGCATTTTGGGAAGTTGCACCAGTGCAGGACCTTCACAGTGAATGGTAGGGCCCTGGTGAGTGTAGCGAGTGGAAGGATCTAGGAGAACAGGTGCATGTACTTCAGTGTAGCATCGCAGGTAGACAGAAGGTTGAAAGAAGACTTTTGGCCTGCTTGCCTTTATCAATCATTATCAATCATCCAATCAAATGATTTGGATGAGAATGTTTATGGCAAGATTAGCAAGTTTGAGGATATGGGCCAAATGAGACTAGCTTCCCTACCTAGAACTAGGGGTCATAATCTCAAATGAAGGTTTGCATTTTGAATTGGGACACAAATAACCCTGGACTCCAAGAATCTGGAGCAAAAAACACAATGCTGGTGCTTCCACATCTACTGTCAGAACTACTGAGTTCCTCCAGAAGTATCTTTGGCATTTAGAATCTTTGGAATTTACTTTCTCAGTGGACTGTGTCTAATCAGTTGATAAATGTCTAAGAACAAAATTGAGAGATATTGGGTACAAAAGTAATGATATGGGGGTTTATTATTGATATGTGTACCCAAGATACAGTGAAATATTTTGCTTACCTGTTATCCAGTTGAACCATAGCTGAGTTACAACCAAGTGTAACAGGTAGTGAGAACAAAGAGAAAATTGCCAGAATGCAGAGGATAGTCTTATAGCATTACAGTTTCACAATAACGTGCTGATTTTTAAAAAAAGTGCAAGGGCTGCAAGGGGGTAGGTTGGGAGGTCTGGACGACACTCTTAGCTTATGAGAGAACAGATCAGCAATCTGGTACCTGCAAGGAAGAAACTGTTCCTACATCTGGCGGTGTGTGCTTTCAAGCTTACCTGTATGTATTTTCTGCTTGGAGAGGGGAGAGCAGGGAAGTATGGGGATCCGACAGTCCATCGTTATGTTGACTGTCTTCCTGAGGCAGCATTATGGAATAGATGTTGTTGATGAGGGGAAGGCTGGTGCGTGTGTGAAGGATGGAGCTACATGCACATCTCTACAATTTCTTGTGGTCTTGGGCAGAGCTGTTGCCAGACTAAGCTGTGATGCATTCCGATAGTATGCTTTCTAAGGTGCATCTTCAGAAGTTAGAGTCATACCAAACCTCCTTAGTCTTCTGAGGAACTAGAGGCATTGGTGTATTTTCTTGGCTGCGGCTACAATGTGAATGGTCCAGGTTATATGCTTAGGAACTTGAAGGTCTCAACCATCTCCATTTCGACCAGGGAAGTATATACCACCGCGATCCCTGAAATCAATAACGGGCTCCTTCGATTTACTGACATTGAGGGTGAGGTTGTTATGTTGACAGCACATTACTGAGTGCTCTCCTCCCTGTAATCTGTCCCATCACGTTGTTCGAGATCCGGCCCATTACAGCGGCGTCATCTCCAAACTTGTAAAAGGAGTTGGTGCAGAATTTGGTCGCACAATTGTGAGCGTGCAGGGAGAATGCATCCTTTATAGGGCACCACTGTTGAGAATTATTGTGGAGGTTATTTTGTTGCCAAATGTCATTGACTGTTTGGGGACAGTAAGGATCCAATTGCAGAGGGGGCTGTTGACTTCTTGGTCCAGGAGTTTGGTTGGAATCATGCTATTCAAGGAAGAACTATAATCAATAAATAGGAGTTTGATGTAGGTACCTTTATTGTCCAGAAGTTCCGCCGATGAGTGTAGGGGCCAGGAAGAAGCCTCTTGCCATGGGCCTGTTGTGAGTCGGTGAACTGTAGTGGATCGGGGCTGTCTAGGAGGTTGGAGTTGATGTGTGTCATGACCAGCCTCTCAAAGTACTTGATGATGGTGGGTGTCAGAGGGCAATGGGATGGTGTGAGAAAATGGTATGAAGCAAAATATGAACATTAGTCTCATTAAATGGTGATCCTTGAAATGTGAACCAGTTGATAGTTTCAGCATTGAAAGCTGCAGCTCTGCTGGTTGCATTTTCAGCTTCATCTTTTTGTGCACAACCCGCAGGCATTGCCACTTTCATTTCACTGCACATCGAGTATGTGTATGTGACAAATAAATTTGACTTGACTTGACTTGACTTGACTTGACTTCCGTGCGTATTTCCCTCTGCAGAAACTTCAGCATTAAACTCTAGGCTTTGCAGATGAGACATTAAAGCTCTTCAAGTGATTGTAAAAGAACTAGGTCAAAGGATTTATCTGTCTAATATTTGCCTCTCAATTACCATTACGAAACAATTAATTTGGTCTTCATCACACCACGTTTTTGGGAGCTCGCTACGTGCAATTCTTAAGCCACATTTCCTTTATTACAACAGTTCAGGGTTTGTAACATTCTGAAGCCATGAAAGAGTTCAGTACAAGTTCAAGTCCTTTATTATCTGAAGATGTTTTTCTTCAAATATTTTGGCTGTCCAAGGGAAATCAGAGTCTAAAGTTCTTAGATTTGACTTGGAATAAATGTTAATTACTGTCAAATTCTGATTTTGAATGTTGAGTTTTTGAAATTAGAGGGGTCCGTTCCTGGCTGCTTTTCAATAGTTTTTCCTTTTTTTTTTTTAAAGCTGTAACCTCGCCAAATGTATCTCAATTTAGAAAAATAAACTGTGAATTTAAAATTTGGTTAAGTTTTAAAAATAAATTTACTTTTATATTTGTGTAAAAACCCACAGGGAGAGTGTTTGCAAATTGCCATGAATCTGCTTGCTTACTGGGAATGCGTAGGCGTTCCCTGGTGTTCCAGCCTGTATCAGAACTGAGAGATACAACTGATTTTAAGTAAGTATATGATCATCAGTTCTAAAAAGCTTCAGGTTGGTTGGTTATACATGTAGCTTTATTTCATCCTTGTCTCAGGTCATCTGGTGTCTAGTCATCACTCTCCACTTGACTAGTCTAGTTTATACAGTTTATTTAGTTTATTTAGTTTAGATACAGCGCGGAAACAGGCCCTTCGGCCCATCGAGTGCGCCCCGACCAGCGATCATCCCGTCCACTATTATCCCACACACACACTAGGGACAATTTACATTTATACCAAGCCAATTAACCTACAAACCTGTACATCTTTGGAGTGTGGGAGGAATCCAGAGATCCCAGAGCAAACCCACGCAGGTCACCGAGAGAACGTACAAACTCCATACAAACAGCACCTGCAGTCAGGATCGAACCCGGGTAACTGGCACTGTAAGGTGTTTAGTAATCATTCTCCACTTGACTATTCCAATGTACACTATCCAGCTTCCTATCTTCCACTGTACATAAACGTAAGCACATCCAAACTCTGTATTCAAATTCCTCATCCTTATTTTCAAATCCATCAGTACTTCCACCTCCTCATAGAAACATAGAAAATAGGTGCAGGAGTAGGCCATTCGAGCCTGCACCGCCATTCAATATGATCATGGCTGATCATCCAGCTCAGTAGCCTGTACCTGCCTTCTCTCCATACCCCCTGATCCCTTTAGCAAAAAGGGCCACATCTAACTCCCTCTTAAATATAGCCAATGAACTGGCCTCAACTACCTTCTGTGGCAGAGAATTCCACAGACTCACCATTCTCTGTGTGAAGAAATGTTTTCTCATCTCGGTCCTAAAAGACTTCCCCCTTATCCTTAAGCTGTGACCCCTGGTTCTGGACTCCCCCAACATCGGGAACAATCTTCCCGCATCTAGCCTCTCCAACCCCTTAAGAATTTTATATGTTTCTATAAGATCCCCCCTCAGTCTTCTAAATTCCAGCCTCGGTCTTCTAAATTCATATTTCTGAACACCTCTTCCAATCCCGCATCGCACCGAGATCTTTGCAGTATTAGTCTCTCCGATGCTTTGAAGCACCTGTTACTTTATTGAAGGCATCGTGCAGATAGATGTTTTATTTTTAGTTGGGGATTTCACTGTTATTGTGTTACAATTTATTGTGTCAGCATTTGAATTGCTGGAAAAGGCTGATAAAGGTGGAGCCAATACCATAACTTTAAAAAGGAGTTAACTGATAATCGTTAAGATTTTTATTAAAGACAAGAGGACTAGACAATAAATTATGGTCTAGAAAATGAAGTCTTGATGGAACCCCACAAAAGTCAAAATGAAGAAATTGGTTGGGTTTTTACAACTGATGAGTGGAGACACATATACCAGATAACTCTTGAATAGCTAACATAAGCACAAGACAGGAGACAGTGCTGCAGGATTCTGTGAATTTATATATAATTGGCCATTTGCCTGCAGATGGGTTTCCTGTACAAATAATACTGTTAAACCATTAGTTAAGTCACCTTTACCATAAGTTTTAAAAATCTGAGGAAGAGAATAAAAACAAGGAACTGCAGACACTGGTTTACACAAAAGTGACGTTTCAGGTCAGGACCCTTCTCGCTTTATGCCCTTTTGAGTAAACAAGCAACTTCCAAAATCTGAACCTATCTAATACCATTGAGATTTCATTCAAAGCTCCAACGGGATGTTAAGAGCTTATAGCCTCAGGGAATCTAATTGCATTAAAACAGGTTAGAATATGTTTGAGGGGTTAAATGAAGAATAGTATGAGAATCCTTTGGTAGATACATGGACCTATTGTACATCTGAATGGCTTGATTTTATGCCGTTATTTATTCCCCTACAGAACTGTGGGTGACACTGGCAATGTCCAGTATTTATTGTCTATTTGCATTTGGCCTTGAGAAGGTGTCAATCAATCAAGTAGTCGTCAATTTGATTTGCTGAAGGTACTCCAGTGTTGTTGAGTAGGAAGCTCCGGAATTTGGACTCAGTGCCAAAATAAAGGAACAGTGTGATATATATATATATATATGTTCAGGTCAGGATGGTGTACGACCTACAGGACTTCAGGTGGTGGGGTTCTCATGTAGCCATTGCCCTTGTCCTTCTGGATGTTTGGCATTGGAGGGACTGCTGAAGACTTACTAAATTACCACAGAGTGCAGGTGGTGCCGAGCGCATACACACAACAGCAGATAAGTCAAAGAGACAGGCAGTCTCTCTGGAGAGAAGGAACAGATGACGTTTCGGGTCGAGTGTGAAGCAGGGTCTCGACCCGAAGCATCACCCATTGCTTCTCTCCAGGGATGCTGCCTGTCCTGTTGACTTACTCTGGCTTTTTGTGTCTATCTTCGGTTTAAACCAGCATCTGCAGTTCCTTCCTACACAGATGGGATGGTTGTATATATTGCACCACTGAGGGCCCCTGGAGTATCATGCCTAACATTCAAGAAGAGCAAAGTAGAATTTGTAATTCTACCCCCAACTGTGTTTTCAGGCATCGGATTCCAAAGGAGCAGTGGTGGTTGGAACTCCGGCCACTGATGAAGATATTGGCCAAGTACAAGATCAGCTACGACGTGTCCAATGCGCGCCAGATTGAGCACGTTAAGCGACACCATACACCAGAAAATCGTGACACCATTTCCATTTAAAAAGTCGGCTGTACGAAAGTGGTACACACGACGCCCCAGCTTGTTTGATACACACCATTTATAATGCCTGGCAGAGGATAAAAGCAGCTTCTAATTTGCTCTGTAAGTTAGGTATGTTGTATCATTACTTTTTATAGAAATTAAAGCAGGCATCCTGTACCCTTCGTTACACATGCACTCAGGCTACACCCAGCCACTGGTACAAAATGGAAGAATTGGTTTGTCGACATTGCCAATAGAAAAAAAGAGTTACACTTGTAGTACAATTTAATTGCTTCTCATTGCACTGTTCCCAAATATTTATTGTGTGGATCACCTTCTTGAAAGACAATAGTTTTAATGTGAAAAATCTAAAAGGCATATTTATGTGATCAATGTAATTCACGTGTTGTAGTGAAGTGGAATACTATATTTTATTTTCCAGCTTCAAATAAAACTGCTGTGGCTGGTCCTGTACAGATTTGCATTTGGTTTGACTGATTACTTTTTTTATTCAGTGTGAGAAAGGCAAAGAACTAGAAGCAGATTAGTCGTCTCGATCCTACTCCGACATTCAATAAAACCATGGAGGCGTAAAGGAGCCGACATCTTGAGCAAACATAGTCTGAAGGAAATCAGCGGGTCAGGCAGCATCTGTGGAGGGGGGGGGGGGGGGGTGGTGGATAAGGGATGTTGTGGCTCCTCAGATGGGTTCACAAAAATCATGACTACTCTTTAAAAAGAGCAGCAAAGGGATTGGTATCAGGCAGGAAAGGAGATGATTATCATGAATTAATTATTACCATGTTGTCAGCCTGCATTGTATCATTTATATTCCCACCCCAACTCTTCTTTCCTCACTTTTCCAATTCTGATGCATGGTCCTAGACCAAAACTACTGTTTCCTCGCTGCTGCTGAGTGAGTCCTGAATGTGTTTTTTGTTTTCAATTCAAATTTCCAGCATTTGCTGTATTTGTGGTCTTAGACACAAAGTGCTGGAGTAATGCAGCGGGACAGGCAGCATCTCTGGAAAGAAGGAATGGGTGACGTTTCAGGTCGATACCATTCTTCGGACCCGATGAATGGTCTCGACCCAAAACGTCACCCATTCTTTCTCTCCAGAGATGCTGCCTGCCCCCCTGAGTTACTCCAACAATTTCTGTTTATCTTCATTTTAAACCAGCATCTGCAATTCCTTCCTACACATATTTGTGGTCTTTCCCCCCCCCCAAAAAAACCCCACTTCCAATTAACAAACACTGCACGCTCTATTCTTTGCAACAATTTGATCTGGTCAACCACAAAGACTAATGCCATTATTGATGATATCTCCCGTGAAAACCTCTTGGTGTCTTTTATAAGTTCAGAGCATTAATGAACATAACTGAGCCCAAAGTTGCTTTAATACATATCCCAAGTTAACCCCTTTAATTTCTGGAATCTTTATGAATAGTACTAATTAAAAACAGAACACTTCAACTCTATTATGATTTAGTTACTCGTTTCCAATTTATCAATATAGTTCACTGGTCCGTTGTCCAAAGTGACCAATCTCATGTTTTCCCCTGCTGCAGTTCCTTCGATCTTCCCGACCCAAAGTAGCCAGTGTGGTACTTTTCCTCATCATTCAGGCCACCTTTAAACCCCATCTATTATTTTATGAGGGAGGAATAGAAAGGTGTCCTTCACTGGTGTTGCTGCCTATCTTCACCTGCAGTACCACCTAGAAACAGGTCTATCTCATAGAACATACAACAGTACCACTTAACAACAGACCGTGGGGGTCATAATATCTGCGCTGACTATGATGTTAAGTTAATTTAGGTGTGTAATATCTAACATTATCCATTGTTTCTCAGATGTTATCTGCTCTGCAGAGTGCCTCCATACTATGTCTGATATCTACACTATGCAGTATTTCACTTTTGTTTTGTGCAAATATAAAACAGGACTTTGCATTAGTCTAACAGTGTTGCTCAACCTTTTTACCCTCGCAATAATTTCCATGTCTCAGGGAACCCCTGCATAAAAATTCTTATATATCTTTATTAATCTCTTTCTTAAACTTCATACATAAGGCAAACATCATATATTTTTCTGATAACTGGTTTAAGCAAAAGATAACTTTTTTTCTCAAGTTTATTGACAATGCAAAAGACAAAAATGCATTTACATATGATTAGCCTATTTCTCTCAGAACCCTAGGGTTCCTGGGAACCCCGGTTGAGAAACACTGGTCTAACGGGACAATTTATGTCTGATCCGATAGGGGTGTTCAGTCAGAATTATACAGCATGGAAATAGACCATTCGGCTCAACTTATTCAACCAACCAAGCCAACTTAAGCTAAACTTAACCATTACCCTGCATTTGGTCCATATCTCTCTAAACGTTACCTGTCCAAATGTTTTAAATATTATAATTGTACTTGCCTGTACCTCATTCTGACTACCCTCACCGTTAATACTGAGGCACGAAAAAAAAAAGCAAAGACAGAATACAAGAATGAAACATTGCTAGTAGGTTTTACCATTGCATAAAAGTTTTATTTTAGATTACTAAAAAATACAGATGTTAAAGTTTCACAACAAGGTCTCACAATTGCCCATCTGAATGGTCTGCATAAACCACTTGTCTTAATCTCTTCCAACGAGGATGCTTTGCACAAAATGCTCTAGTGAAGTCAAATAACAAATACTAAAATAGCTTGGAAAGAATTGTATTTCTGCTGGCAAATCACATTGTACAGAATTAACTGTATTTCACATCATAATTGTAGAGAAAACATTCTGCATGATTCTTCCTCAAAATCATTTTTTTTCTCCCCCAAGAGCTAGATACGTTACTTGCCTTGAATTTCAACAAGCATTAGGAATCCATATTTACTCTGTTATAGCAGCTGCAAACTTAGAAATTGAGGTAACAAGGAACTCCATTGAATTGTGCCATTCGCAAAACCCTAGAGCCATCTTTGGATCAAGAACATTGCTGTTTCCACATTCATCTCCTTCAGAGATTAGGTGCAAGTAACCATCAATATTTCAGTTGAATCCACCTTGATCCTGTGTTACTATGGGGAAGTGATAAGATCCTTGGCATTAGTCCTTTTATTCTGTATTACCTCTGCACCCAACTTGGATCTCGTTTGATAGATTCACTTTCAGGCCCTAAAATTGCAGCCCCACTTGTGCTTTGCCCAGCTATCAAATACCTGAAAAAAATCAAATAAAAAGAAACATTAACTTAAGTGGTTAATTGGAGCATAGAAAATGTTTTCCTTGGGTTAAAATTTCTTTGGGTGCAGCATATTGTTAGACTGAGACACAAGGAACTGCAAGTGCTGGAGTCACTCAGTGGGTCAGGCAGCATATCTGAGGGTCATGGACTGGTGATATTTTGGATCAATATCACTTTTTATGTTGAAGTTGAAGGACTTCCAAAAAAAAAAGTTGCATCAAAAATAGCATAGAAAGGAACTGCAGACGCTGGTTTATACCAAAGATAGACACAATGGGGTGAGGCAACATCACTGGAGAAAAGGGATGGGTGAAGTTTCGGGTCAGAACCTTCTGATTGAAAGTAGAGGGGAGGGAACTAAAGGTAGGAAAACATCAGAACAAATCAGGACCAGTTAACAAAGACAGAGGAACTGGGGTGCAGACAAAGAATGTGAGCACAACCACACTGTGGTAATAGTGTGAAGGGCCTCGACCCGAAACTTCACCCATTCCTTCTCTCCAGAAATACATAGCCAATAGGTGCAGGAGGAGGCCACTCGGCCCATCGAGCCAGCACCACCATTTAATGTGATCATGGCTGATCATCCACAATCAGTACCCCTTTCCTGCCTTCTCCCCATATCCCTTGACTCCGCTCGCCCAAAGAGCTCTTTCTAACTCTCTTTTGAATGTATCCAGTGAATCGGCCTCCACTGCCTTCTGTGGCAGAGAATTCCACAGATTCACAACTCTCTGGGTGAAAAAGGTTTTTCCTCATCTTAGTTTTAAATGGCCTACCCATTATTCTTAAACTATGGCCCCTGGTCTGGACTCCCCCAACATCGGGAACATGTTTCCTGCATTTAGCATGTCCAATCCCTTAATAATTTTATGGTTCGCTAACATCGCTTCTCATCCCTCTAAATTCCAGTGAATACAAGCCCAGTCGCTCCATTCTTTCATCACATGACAGTCCCGCCATCCCGGAAATTAACCTCGTGAACCTACGCTGCACTTCCTCAATAGCAAGAATGTCCTTCCTCAAATTAGGAGACCAAAACTGCAAACAATACTCCAGGTGTGGTCTCACCAGGGCCCTGTACAACTGCAGGACGTCTTTGCTCCGATACTCAGCTCCTCTCATTATGAAGGCCAACATGCCATTAGCTTTCTTCACTGCCTGCTGTACCTGCATGCTAACTTTAAGTGACTGATGATCAAGAACACACAGATCTCTTTGTACTTCCCCTTTTCCTAACCTGACACCATTCAGATAATAATCTGCCTTCCTGTTCTTGCCACCAAAGTGGACAACCTCACATTTATCCACATTATTATACTGCATCTGCCCCCTCACCCAACCTGTCCAAGTCACCCTAAATCCTCACAGCATCCTCTTCACAGTTCACACTGCCATCTAGCTTTGTATCATCTGCAAATTTGCTAATGTTACTTTTAATTCCTTCATCTAAATCATTAATGTATATTATAAATAGCTGTGGTCCGAGCCTTGCGGCACCCCACTAGTCACTGCCTGCATTCTGAAAAGGACCCGTTAATCCCTACTCTGTTTCCTGTCTGCCAACCAATTTTCTATCCATGTCAGTATCCTACCCCCAATACCATGTGCTCTAATTTTGCCCACTAATATCCTGTGTGGGATCTTATCAAAGGCTTTCTGAAAGTCCAGGTGCACTACATCCACTGGCTCTCGCTTGTCCATTTTACTTGTTACATCCACAAAAAATTCCAGAAGATTTGTCAAGCATGATTTCCCCTTTGTAAGTCCAAGCTGACTTGGACCGATCCTGTTACTGCTATCCAAATGAGCCACTAGTACATCTTTAATAATGGACTCCAGCATCTTCCCATTGATGTCAGGCTAACTGGTCTATAATTCCCTGCTTTCTCTCTCCCTCCTTTCTTAAAAAGTGGGATAACATTAGCTCCCCTCCAATCCACAGGGACTGATCCAGAATCTATAGAACATTGGAAAATGATCACCAATGCGTCCATGATTTCTAGGGCCACCTCCTTGAGTACCCTGGGATGCAGACCATCAGGCCCTGGGGACTTATCAGCCTTCAGTCCCATCAGTCTACCCAACACCATTTTCTGACTAATGTGAATTTCCTTCAGTTCCTCCATCACGCTAGGTCCTCCGTCCCCTAGTACACCTGGGAGATTGTATCTTCCTTAGCGAGGACAGAACCAAAGTACCTGTTCAACTCCTCTGCCATTTCCTTGTTCCCCATAATAAATTCACCTGTTTCTGCCTTCAAGGGACCCACACTTGTCTTAACTAATTTCTCCTCTTCACATACCTAAAGCAGCTTATAATATCCTCCTTTACATTCTTGGCATAGTTACCTTCTGTTGATCTTTAAAAGTTTCCCAATCCTCTGACTTCCCGCTCATCTTTGCCATGTTATACGTCTTCTCTTTTATTTTTATACTGTCCTTGACTTCCCTTGTTAGCCACGGTTGCCTCTTACTCCCCTTAGAATCTTTCTTCCTCTTTGGAATGAAATGATCCTGCATCTTCTGGATTATTCCGAGAAATACCTGCCATTGCTGTTCCACCGTCATCCCTGCTCGGTCCCTTTCCTGTCAATTTTGGCCAGCTCCTCCCTCATTCCTCCAACGTCCCCTTTGTTGAACTGAAAAGTGATACTTCCAATTTTACCTTCTCCCTCTCAAATTGCAGATTACAACTTATCACATTATGGTCACTACCTCCAAATGGTTCCTTTACCTTGAATTCCCTTATCAAATCCGGCTCATTACACAACACTAAATCCAGAATTGCCTTCTTCCTGGTCGGCTCCAGTACAAGCTGCTCTACGAATCCAACTCGGAGGCACTCCACAAACTTCCTTTCATGGGGTCCAGTACCAACCTGATTTTCCCAGTCTACCTGCATGTTGAAATCTCCCATAACCACCGTAGCATTTGCGTTTGTTACATGCTAATTTTAACTCCTGATGCAACTTGCACCCTATCTCCAGGCTACTGTTTGGGGGCCTGTAGATAACTCCCATTAGGGTCTTTTTACCCGTACAATTTCTCAGTTCTATCCAAAATGACTCTACATCTTCTGATACTATGTCACCCCTCGCAAAGGACTGAATTTCATTCCTTACCAACAGAACCACCCCACCCCTTCTGCCCACCTGTCTGTCCCGCTGAGTTACTCTAGAATTTTGTGTACATCTTCGGGGTAATAGAGCAGAAAGAGTACTGAGAAGCAGTAGAAAGCTTTTCATGTTCAATTATGCCTTGAACAAAGAATGTTGACAACAGGTGTTAACATATTTAGTCCCTTATTTGACTTCTAATGCCAAGAACAATTAAACTCAAGCTGTTGATGGCTCCATTGGACACATTGTCCTAAAATGCAATAAAAGTTTAACTATGCAAAGTACTACAGGCATTGATGTTACAAAATGAAGAAAGAAATTAGGGAAGAGACAGATGACCAAAGTCAAGACCAACAAATGAGAAATAATAATCTGCTAATTTATACAGAATTAACATTGCAGTTAAATTTATAAAATAAAAACATAATACATAGCATTGGAGCTGTAAAATTCCAAGTGGCCTCCTCTGGAAGCCTCCGTAGAAGATGAGAGGTTAAACAAATGTTGAAGAGTAGAGATTAAATCAGTTTGCCAAGTTACTGTAGTGCAGAGTGTCCACAGTCGTGCAGATCACTGAGAATATACTAATTTGCTCTAATAACTGCACCCTTTACCCGTCTACTCTAAAACATTCCGTTTTTTTGTTTCTTGAAGGGGCAACAACACAGATTAGAACTGAACTGGGAAGACAAGGTGGCAAAATCCGCGAGATAGATAGATCCCCACCCGAGCTAGGGCCTCGACCCAAACTGTCACCCATTCCTTCTCTCCAGAGATGCTGCCTGCCCCGCTGAGTTACTCCAGTTTTTGTGTCTATCTCCGAGCTATCATTTGTTCATTTCCCTCCACAGGTACTGTCAACCTGCTGGGTTCCTCCAGCAGTCTGTTTTTTTTGTTGCACAATCTCTTTTCTCCACTTTAACAACTGAATTATCCTGTTTTCTTGAGGGCAGCAATAGGAAATGTGTTACCCAACGCAAGGATCAGTGGAATCTCTCTCTCCTCCTGCCCCACACACACAATGTAGCTTTTCTGGAAATCAAGTAATTCAAAATCAACCTGTACAAAATTAGCTTGAATTTTCTTATAAAGCAGAAACAAGTGGATTCATTTTGCCCTTTTAGCATCCAGGCTTCTTTTAAACAGTCACTCACTTGTTGGTTACTTCTATCAAGCCGTCACGGTCAACTTGAAAAAGCTGCTCCCTGCGTTTCAGCTTCATGTCATCCGAGATACAATAGAGAAAACGATCTAATCCTGGTGAAGAAGCAGAGAGAGTGTAATAAAACAGCATTTTCAATTGCTAAATTGCATGAATCAATTCTGGCAACTCCAAAATGGTGTGCTTTCAATCACACTCATTCACTGCAAGTGCAAAGAGAAACTTATGAATGCACATAGTTAATTCTATATATGCTGTACCAAGCACTTTTGCAAAGATGATTGAATGATGTGCTGGCACCCCGAAGGCAATGCCGATTTTCATCATCTATGTCCGTTAGGAAGTGGCTCCCACGACATAAGAAGCAGCTTAACACATGCTCGAGGACCATCATCGATCTTTATTGTTTCTGGGAGAGGTTGTGGTGCAGCAGGGGACAGTTGGTTGATAACTGTGGTTGATAAAGAGGGCCCATTCACTTGCATGCCTCAGTGAGTGAAGCAATGATTTGGAACCTTTGACTATCTGAGCAAAAAAAAGTTGATGATCAAGACTTCAAACTCTGCAAAACACACAAGGTCCACAGGGCAGCAGTAACCACTGCCTTCTTGTGCACTTTTGAAGGGTCTCGACCCGAAACGTCGCCCATTCCTTCTCTCCTGAGATGCTGCCTGACCTGCTGAGTTACTCCATAATTTTGTGAATAAATACCTTCGATTTGTACCAGCATCTGCAGTTATTTTCTTATACTCTTTGCAACATAGACTATCTGCAGATGGAACTCAAAGCAATGGAGAAGTATCATCAATGCTCTATTGGCTAAGTACTGCAAATTTCCCGGTCAAATCTGCTGTGGTTACCCCAGTATTGCAGCTGGTAGAGTTGGTGAGCTCGACTCCAGCGACCCAGGTTCAACCATAACCTCTGGGGCTGTATGTGTGGAGCTTGCATGTTCTCTCCTTATTTCCACACGAGTTGCATCCAGGAGCTCCAAATTCCCCCACATGGATATGTAGTTTATTGGCCACCGCTAATGAGTGGTAGATCATTGGGAGGTTAATGGGAACATGGGGAAAATAAAATAGTATTATTCACTTTGGAAGTAAGAATAGAAAGGCAGATTATTATCTGAATGATGTCAAGTTAGGAAGAGGGGATGTTCAACGAGATCTGGGTGTCCTAGTGCATCAGTCACTGAAAGGAAGCATGCAGGTACAGCAGGCAGTGAAGAAAGCCAATGGAATGTTGGCCTTCATAACAAGAGGAGTTGAGTATAGGAGCAAAGAGGTCCTTCTACAGTTGTACAGGACCCTAGTGAGACCGCACCTGGAGTACTGTGTGCAGTTTTGGTCTCCAAATTTGAGGAAGGATATTCTTGCTATTGAGGGCGTGCAGCGTAGGTTCACTAGGTTAATTCCCGGAATGGCGGGACTGTTGTATGTTGAAAGGCTGGAGCAATTAGGCTTGTATACACTGGTATTTAGAAGGATGAGGGGGGATCTTATTGAAACATATAAGATAATTAGGGGATTGGACACATTAGAGGCAGGAAACATGTTCCCAATGTTGGGGGAGTCCAGAACAAGGGGCCACAGTTTAAGAATAAGGGGTAGGCCATTTAGAACGGAGATGAGGAAGAACTTTTTCAGTCAGAGAGTGATGAAGGTGTGGAATTCTCTGCCTCAGAAGGCAGTGGAGGCCAGTTCGTTGGATGCTTTCAAGAGAGAGCTGGATAGAGCTCTTAAGGATAGCGGAGTGAGGGGGTATGGGGAGAAGGCAGGAACGGGGTACTGATTGAGAATGTTCAGCCATGATCGCATTGAATGGCGGTGCTGGCTCGAAGGGCTGAATGGCCTCCTCCTGCACCTATTGTCTATTAGTGTAAGTGGGTGCTTGATGGTCAGCATGGTGGGTCAAATGGCCTGTTTCTGTGCTGTACGAGTGGACCCCCCCCGCCCCCCACCACAATGTCCTTCCCCTCACCACATCCCCAGCATTGAGGCATTACTGCATTGATGGCTCCGATAGGCAGGCTCCACCCCTTGCATTGTTGAAACTGTACTCCGAAAACAGAGACATCATTGAGCTCTGCTGTGCTAGAGGTACCAGGTGATGAATGCAAATGATTCATGGATGTTCTTTAAGCCTCCTTGAAAAGATGCAACATTCCAATGGGCCTGTAGGCATTCCTGCTCTATGACTGCTCAAAATAGAGGAGCGCTTGGAATGGCACTGAGAATCTGAAGCCACTTTAATGGGAGTACAGGGAGCCCAGTGTAAACAGCAAGCTTCTACCTTACCCAAGCTGCCACCCAAACACCCCCCTCCCACACTGCGGCAATGTCAGCATCTCACATTGGCTGCATCAGCCACAGGAAACCCGTAGAACTTGAAGCCAACACCTTTGAATGTCCAAGATGATTAGACCAACAAACGTCTTTGTTGAAGTCATCATACCTGCTAGTTTACAGCAGGCACCTGGGACCCAGTCTTACATGCAAAAATAGACAAGTTAGAATTTTGTCAGAGGTTAAAATGCACAGAACAATAACAAAAATGGGAACGTAATCTGGCTGCTTCTGAGGTGCTTGGTGGCTCATCAGTGCACAGGAGAATAGCTGGACATTTAAATATGATCAGGATGCCTGTCTTCACTTTCATACTTATTATATTGTTAAAGCACACACAGTTAGGTTTTCCAGAAACACAGATGCTTCTTCCAATCCAACAGTCTATTATTCACTATCATATCTTTATTAATGATCAAACATTCTTACCCTTGTCTGATGGTGCTATGGGGGCATCCACAGCTGAAAAGATGGATAATTTGGCTTCATCAATATCGTCTTGTGTAAATTTTCCTGCTCTGGCCCAAGCAATGCTTCTTCTAAATACTGACATTGTATCGAGAGAATTAGGATCTCTGTAATTATAGATAGTAATTTTCTTGTATATTATATCCATAACTCAACCATTTTTCATTGTATTATCTTCAAACATTTGCTCATGAATGATAATTAAATGCACCATAAACTTACAGGCAATACATTTAAATTTTTATAGAGGCCCAATAAAATGTGGAGGCAGAAAATTAACATTCGAAGCCTGAATGTAGTTGAGGGAAGTTTAACCCATCTCTTAATTATATTACGCATCTAGAGTATTTACTCTATACCACGTATTCAATGAGATCATTTACACAAATGATCAAAAGGAGAACACTTGCAAATTCAAAACTGTTTTGATCCCTCAAATGATCTCATATGTTACAAATTTCCATCTCCATTGACCAGCCTTTATATTTGAGACAATTTCTGTTCATTCATATTGCGTCCACGATGATAAACAATGATAAAGCTACACATGAAAACATATTCCGAATAACAAGAACTTCCATTGTAGTGCTTATAATAAAGCACAAAATAGGTACACGAAAAAATGAAGCTCGGCCAACAGCGATATTGGGGAGATGGCCGAACAGTTGTTTGAAGTGGTATCAGATGTATATTGTTGTTGGTTTATTATTGTCACGTGGAGCAGGGAACCGTGGAAATGCCTTGTTTGCATTCTATCCAGTCATATCATACTATACCCATGTACAATCAAGCAATAATAATAATAATATATTAGTTTATTTGTCCCACACCGGGGACATTTACAGTGTTAAAGTAGCAAAGTGGATAGTAAGAGATCATTCATTATAAATAAAAGTAAAGACAAGGATAAATTGTCATCAGTTTACTGTGTATTCCTTAACTGTTACTGTTGACTCGTCTGCTGGGAGCAGTGCTGGTTGTGCAGTCTCACGCACTTGGGGTGAAGGAGTCTGTCATTGAAGGAGCTACTCAGTGCAGTGACAGTTTCCTGCATGGGGTGGGAGTCGTTGTCCAGCAGCGATGTTAACTTTGCCATCATCCTCCTCTCTCCCACCGCCTGTACTGAGTCGAGGGGGCAACCCAGGACAGAGCTGGCCTTCCTGACCATACACAAGTAATGGTGACGTAAAATACTGGACCGATTGTAACAGATGATAGTGAATCCTCTTCTGCGACTAGCAGGTAAAAAGTCACAATGCTCCGGTGCCAACTTGCTCTTGTATCGAGGTATGTTCCAGTTAAAAGCCATCTCCCAGCATAATTGGAACTTTTAGCACCAGATCTATAGCCCCAGTTGAAATATTATCGCTTCATAACAGCTGATAAAAATCAAGCAAAAGGGGCAACTCATACTTCAATCTGTGTTCTTCTCTGCACAATTTAAACCATTTAAAAAATGTCACGGGTACCTGTAAGAATAGAATGAAAATAGACCGCTGTTGCTTAAGTTGGCACCGCCTCCATACGCCCCACCTTTCTCTCGGATTTCACGGTGGAGGAATTTAGAAGTAATCAGTCGTGCAAGAACAGAAAGTCTATAAATAAAATGTAATTAATAGCAAATGCATTTGTAACAATACGACTGCACTATGAGGAACGTTACACAGCGAAAGTGAAGTTACTCTGCTGACAAAGCTCACTTGTAAATATCCATGATCATAGTATGCAAAAACATAGCAAATCACTTAACTTCATTTATTTCCTTTCCCCATGATACCCACCCATTGATATGATTTAGAATGCTAAGTTGCCAGCGCCGTATGGCCAGAGGAATCAATTTAACACATTTATGGATTAAAAAGTAATTGAGATAATAAGCTGGGTAAAAAGAACAGATTGATTGATACAGCATGGAAACAGGCCATTGGCCCACTGAGTTCACGCTGACCATCGATCACCCTTTTGCACTAGGTCTATGTTATCCCACTACGACATCCATTCCCTACACATTAGGGGCGATTTACTGCGGTCAATCAACCTACACACCCGCCGTTTTTGGGATATATGAGGAAACGGGAGCACTGGGAGGAAACCCATGCAGTCACAAGGAGAATGTGCAAACTCCACACCACCCGAGGTCAGGACCAAACCCGGGTCTCCGGCCTTGAGCCAGTAGCTCCACTGGCTGCGCCACTTTGCTGCCTAATCTTCAGACAAAGTTCCTTTAATCCATTTCTATAGGTTCTGAAACCGCAGAAGTGGTTCCAGGCAACTTCAAAGAGAAATCAATATCATAATTCCACACCACCTACTGCATCTTATATATAAACCAAAAAAACGTTGTATTTACCTTTTATTTCTATAATATGGACTCTGCAATATCTCACACAAAGATTCTTATCCAATTGATGCTCTCTAGATAACAATCTGCTTGATTTTATTCACCTTCCCAATCCCAGCTAATTTTAGCTTCTTTAGGGCATGACTGACATTAACCAATTCAGTAGAGACCAAAATTGAAATGGGGGCATTCATTTTAACATTATGGTGAATTTATCTATAAAACCATAAAGGAAGTAATTTTAATTCCACCCTCTTCTCCAATGTTCTCCAATGTTCTAATTTACCTACAAAATCAATAAGTGCTGATGTAAATTTCATTCCCTTCCTGGAAGGCACAATTTATTTTAAAAATATAGCAGGAGTTCAATTTTGTCAATTTAATTTTCTAAATGGATGAATTTACTTAAAAGACCACTGGGGTCGACAGTATTTTCATTTCCTTCTCCAAATATAGTCAAGACTGGTGTAGTGAAGTTTAAGGTGTTTTTCAGATTTCAGATCAAAATCTCAACATTAAAAAATAATTTTCTTCCTCTCCCATATAATTTTGTTTAAAGTCATTACTTTACCTTTTATTCAAAGTCCATCAAGAAATTAATCTTTGCAATTTTATACTAATGCAACTTACCTGGCAAAGTCAGGATCAGTGTAGGAAACCGTGCGTATACATTCACTGACGTAATTCACAGGGAATGGAAGCTGGAAGTGTGTCTTCATTTGACAAGCTTTGAAGGTAGGTTCCTAAAAGGAGTAGCCAAAGAGAAATTTAAACTTTCCACTAAGCATTGTGTAAATATGTAACACTACATTGCCTTTGTATACAAGAGGGATTCAACTATTTATTCTGACAAAAGCTCTCAGACTGTTCTTCATTCCACAGATGCTCTCCGACGTGTTGAGTGTTTACAACATTTAATTTTTTTAATTTAACCATTAGCTGAATCACTAAATAACTATAGGTATCACAAAATGCTGGAGTAACTCAGCAGTTCAGGCAGCATCTAGGAGAGAGGGAATGGGTGACGTTTCGGGTCAAGACCCTTCTTCAGTCGACACGAAACGTCATCCATTCCCTCCCTCCTAGATGCTGCCTGACCAGCAGAGTTACTGCAGCATTTTGTGATACCTTTGATTTGTACCAGCATCTGCAGTTATTTTCCTACACTAAATAACTATAAACAGCTCCTTGCGCACATTCTTTGTAAGAAAATAAAATCGTCGTCGCCATGGCTATCCCTCGAGGTCGAGGATGATGGTCTATGTTCCATTGGTTTTATGAACTCTCAGCTAGCTTATGAGTCCAATCCTGGCTTTGAAAGTTCTTTGGCATTCAGGGCAGGTAATTCCAGATGTCACATCGGGCGTTGGTTGTTGCTGCCTCTCTTTCTGTTTACTTTTCTTTTCTTCTAATTCTGCACATCAGTTGGCTTCGAAGGTCGCTGTTCCTTTTTGGATGATGGTTCGCCAGAGTTTCCTGACCTTGGCATTGGCTTCCCAATTGTCGATTTCACATTTCTTCATGCTGGCTTTTAAGGCATCTTTGAATCTATTCTTTTGCCCGCCTCTTTTACGTTTGCCTTCTTTAAGCTGGGAGTAGAAGGCTTGTTTTGGTAGACGCTCGTCTTCCATCCGAACAACATGACCGCTCCATCTTAATTGGTTCTTGATGGCAAAGGCTTCGATGCTTGATGTTTTTGCTTCATTCAGCACGCTAACGTTGGTTCTTCTGTCTTCTCAGCTGATATTTAAGCTGCTTCGAAGACATTGTTGATGGAACTTTTCAAATGTTTTCAGATGGCGTTGATATGTTGTCCAGGTTTTTGATGCATACAGGAACGTTGGAATCACCACTGCTTTGTACACTAACATTTGTGTCTGTTCGGATGTCACGATTTTGAAAGATTCTTGTTCAAAGCCGTCCAAAAGGTGTTCCAGCACACTTAAGGCGATGTTGGTTCTCGTCATCAAGGTCGACATTGGAGGTGAGGTGACTTCCAAGGTACGGAAGTACCTTGATCTACATTTTCCAGGGTTGTTTCACCAAGTTGAACTGACGGTTCTTTCCGATTTGTCTCAGTTAGTGACAATTGGTAGATAACCTGTCTTCTTGGAGTTGATGGTATACCCAAAACAAAACTATTGCTGTATTTCATATGTATACATTCTTTTTGTTACACTCCAATTACAAGAGGATTTAAAAATATAAAGTCCTCAAAGTCAAAACCTAGCACAAGCGGACAAATACCAAATACGCAGGTTATCATTGGTGAACGTTAATAAACTCTGGGGATTAATAATAATAATAATATATTCCTTTATTCGTCCCACACCTGGGAAATTTACAGTGTTACAGCAGCAAAGTGGATAGCAAGAGATCATTCATTATAAATGGAAGATACATAAATTGTCATCAGTTTTCTCTGTGTTCTTAGCTGTTATTGTTGACTCGTCTGCTGGGAGCAGTGCTGGTTGTGCAGTCTCACAGCAGCGGGAAGGAAGGACCTCCTATATCTCTCCTTCACGCACTTGGGGTGAAACAGTCTGTCACTGAAGGAGCTACTCAGTGCAGTGACAGTGTCCCGCATGGGGTGGGAGTCGTTGTCCAGCAGCGATGTTAGCTTTGCCATCATCCTCCTCTCTCCCACCACCTGCACTGAGTCGAGGGGGCAACCCAGGACTGAGCTGGCCTTCCTGACCAGCTTGTCGAGTCTCTTCCCTTCCACCGCTGAGATGCTGTTGCTCCAGCAGACCACTCCATAGAAAATTATAAAGTGTGATCAATCTTAAAATGATAAGCAGAGGTCCACAGCTACTTTGTAATGGATGGTAACAAAAGCTTTTCACTGTACCTCTGTATACGTGACAATAAACTAAACTAAATTATTTGTGGTAAAAGATTGCAAGTAGTGCGGGGATCTTGTCATCATTGGGAATCTCTCGAAGTCCACCATTGTCCCCCTGGTGGGTCCTTTCTGTGGGCCTCGAGATGGCTGAAGAGTCGATCCTGGAGCAACAGACTTTATTGCAGGTGGCATGTCTGTCCAGGTGGACGCCTGTACATCTTTTAACATGGGGAGACGGGTGTACGGACAGCCACCACACAGCCCATGACAAGGACAGATCCGGGCAGCTCTCCCAGCTGCAGCCTTTGGAGCCGTTGTGTTGCTCCTCCTGCTCGCCAGCCGTCAACGTCCAACTGTTTCACCAGAGGTCTTCTTCTTGGCCCACACGGTGTCTGGAGCCTCCCTCTCGATCTGTCTGCCAAGGGTGATCCTGCCAGCTGCATAGCTCCAGACAGTTTAGCTCTCAAGAAATTGGGCACAGGGAAGCTTCTCAACCACAACAAAGTGGCGATCCTCAAGAGAATTTAGTGCACACACAGCAACTGTACAATCTTGACAAGCAGGAGACCTAGAACCCTGAGGTAATGAAGTCCTGCAGCCTTAGTAAAACACAACGTGCTGGAGTAACTCCGCGGGTCAGAGAGCATCTGTGGAGGGAATGGATAGGTGATGATTCGGGTAGGGACCATTCTAGTCTGCTTTTAAAGATATTGAGACCCAAAGATTCTCATCAGCTGATCAGCCTATGACAACGTTTTCTTAACCAAGAGCTTAGTCTGCCAGTCTGTCAAGTTTTACGTTAGGTACTGTAGTAGCTAGAGGGGGAAATTGTTAATAAGTACTAGAAGCACAATTAGGCCAGTTGGCCAATGAAGTCTACTCCGCTACTCAATCATGGCTGATCTATCTTTTCCTCTCAACCTCAGTTATAAACTGTAGACTTTTAAATTGAAATTTAAAAGGTTGAAATTGCTTCAACCTGTCGCTTCTCAAGAGTTTGCCTATGAGCTCAAAACAAAGACAGGAGGTTGGACGAGGGAGAAGATCCTCTTGTGCCTACTAGCGAGTGGCATTCCTGTTCTTTCCACACAGGCTGAATGTCATTTGCCAATTTTCACTTTCATTTCTCAGAAATTACAAATTGAGCAATTAAATAGCAAATAAATACCTAATCCTAAGTTTGGTTTTCAAAATTCAGTACAAATATAACACGCCCTACTTTTGCTTCCAATCGTCACTTCTGAATGGATGCATGTACAATAACACTGAATTGTAGGTCATTGTTCTTAAAATTTAGCGGTCAACTCAGCTTCCAGTGTTGTATTGAATGTCATATTCACAGAAAGCTGAGATAGTCCAAAGATTTAACATAAAAACAAAAGATTCTGGATTTAAAAAAATGTCAGCCAGTATCTATGGTCATTAAAAAAGTCAACATTTCAGGTTGAAGACCCTTCAACGAATTTGAGAATGACTGAAAAGCTGATCTTGGTGACAGATGAGAGCAATGGGTGGATTGAATAATGTAGCCACTAAGGGACAGTTTTTGCCTGTGTAGTGCGTTGCTAATGTTGTATAGTTTAGTTTACTAGGACATGCCTCACAGGTCAGAATATACAATTGAAAGAAAAAAAAAGGAAGAGATAGCAGACAAAAATGCCCAGTTGCGATAGAAAGAGAAAGGAGGACAGAGTTATCCAAAGTTGGAGAATGCATTGTGGAATCCCACAGGCTGCAACAAACCCAGATCAAAGGTGAGGCAATGTTGTAGTTTGCATTGGGATCTATTATAGCAATGCAGGAGGCTAGAGACCAAGAGCTATGAATAGGAGCGGGATGAGGAATCCAAGCAGCAGGCAACAGGATGTTTGGGGTCAATCCTGCAAACTAATGCCAGGTGTTTTTAGGGCGGCACAGTGGCGCAGCGGTAGAGTTGCTGCCTTACAGCGAATGCAGCGCCGGAGACTCAGGTTCGATCCTGACTATGGGCGCCGTCTGTACGGAGTTTGTACATTCTCCCCGTGACCTGCGTGGGTTTTCTCCGAGATCTTCGGTTTCCCCCCACAATCCAAAGACGTACAGGTATGTAGGTTAATTGGCTGGGCAAATGTAAAAATTGTCCCTAGTGGGTGTAGGATAGTGTTAGTGTGCGGGGATCGCTGGGCGGCGCGAACCCGGTGGGCCGAAGGGCCTGTTTCTGCGCTGTATCTCTAAATCTAAAAAAATATCTAATCTGTGTTTATTGAAGGAGGACACATTGTGAACACCCATTGCAATACAAATTATTAAACATCTCCAAACATTTAGCAATTTCCACCAAAATAATAGGCCTTGCATTAATATTCAAATTTTATGACGGCCTTGGGCCCAGTGAAGGTACTGCATCAAAAAGTAATATTTTATATCTTAAAATTTTAAGTTTAGTGTTTTCAGAAAGTTCATCAATTCAAAAATATCAGTCTTACAAACACAAGCTTCCTTGAAACTCTTGAACCTCCACGCACATCACCCCCGACTTCTTCAGGATTGAGTGGTTTCTGCAAGAAAATTGGTCAAATTTAGTCCGAAGTTGTAACCTTTTACATTGAAACTTAAAATCAAACAGTTGCTGTCATTCGAATGTTCGTTTCACAAGTTTATTGATGTGGGCACGAAGGCGAGAATGGAGTTCAACGATGGAATTTCTGATGCGGTTTGGAGAGGACAGGGTGGGGAAACCAATTTTAGAAAGGCAACAAGAATTTTAATACAAAAATAAAATACTTTGGATATAGGAAATCTGACACTTTGAGGCACTTCAGTGTTGACTACACTAAGGAAAAATAGGAACGATAGGGATGTGTCATCCAAACATCACTGGCATGCAGGGACTATTCTCGGATTGCTTTAAAGCAAGTCAAATTGGTCTGGTATCATCTTTAGAAAAAGCACCAACTAAACATAATGACTGAAATTGCACTAAACTTTCAATGAACCTTGAACCACAGGTGCAAGCAAGTATGCCTGTGGGAAACACCAAGATCTAAATATGACAAATAAAGTGAACGTGGACCACGGGGCTGGGGAGAAGGTTTGATCATGTATTCTGATTAATGCCTAATTATTTAAGTGATTTAGATTTTTATTTTAACCTTTGAAATATCTCATAACACAAAAGGAGAAAAATGTTTCTGAAAATCCTTGACAGCTTTAATAGTGGCTTCATTCTGGAGTTGAAGAGAGCATAGAAGGTTAGTTTGGTTCCAGGGCCTAATATCCAGTTTCTACCACAACAGTCGGATACGACAGAGATTCCTGGAATCTCATATTCAGAGTTGTTGTAAATTTGGCCAGTTAGAAACCTGACAACGCCATAGTAGGTGCGATGTTTTAAACTTGTGTAATTGGCAAATAAATAAATGATGAATCAATAAATAAATAATACTGGCTAAATAAAAATAATCCATTGATACGATAGTGGCGTTTAAGAGGCTTTTAGATCGGCACATAGAAGTGCAGGGAATAGAGCAATATGGACCATGCACAGATAGATGGGATCAGTTTAACTTAGCATCATGTTTCACACAAACATTATGGGCTGAAGGACCCATTCTTGTGCTGTACTGCTTTATGTTCTATGTAGGAAAACCCATTTGCACGCTTGTCAAGGTGGACTCATGACTACTAACCACAACTCAATAAACAATATTGAAGGTATGAGAAGAATAAGCCATTCTTACAAGTTTTGGACTTGGTTCCAATTGTTAACTATTCGTATGACGACAGTAAACTAAAAGGTAGATGTAGAATTATTAATTTGCTGTTGAATTCCAATAACAAATGCTGTATTGATGCTGTAACCATTCTATACTAAGGTCACAGCGATGTGGAACGGGTGAGTTTACCAAGTACGGAAGAATATTGAAGTCCACCATCGAAGAGGTAACTTTTAAAAAAACATCCTAACAGTGGATGACACTCATCCACCATGGATGACTGGACATGGGTTGCTCATACAATTAAAATACCCTTATATGCAACTGACGTTATCTTCATAACATTTAGATTTTTATATCTTTTTGGATACAATTGAATCACATTTGTCTGTTACAATGAAAATTTGAGTCTGGAAAGATATCAAGTATGGTTCCCAAAGCAACACGCGATGCGCGCACACACACACACACACAGCACAAAGAGATTCCTTTAACTGTTCCTGTTAGTGGTCTAGCAACAGTAGCACTCCATAGGGCTTTATACCATTAAAGAAAAACTGAACAGTAAGTGAGATGACACATAACTGTGGCATGAACACATGAATATACGAAAAAAGGAATTGGCCATTGTGTCAGTGTCTGTTCCCCATAGCCCCATTTCCTTAGTCTTTCAAAAATGTATCTGCTTCCTTTTTAAATACCCCCAATGACCTTGCTTTAACAACCCTCAGGGGTACAGAATTCCAGATTCAGCGTTCCAATTTTAAATGACCGAACCCTAATCTTGTGGTATGTCTACCTGTTCAAGTTTTTACCCGAGTGGAAACATCTAGTCATCTACCCAGTCGTGCCCCTAAGAAACTTGCATTTCAATGTCATCTTGCATTCTTCGAAACTTCAAAAGATATTTCCACTTGTGATAAATCAACCCTGCCATCCTAGGGAATTTATGGAGTGCTGCCAATGCCTGAATATCCTCTCTTAAACAAAGGACCAAATTTGTACACAGTATTCCAGTTGCTACCTCACCAGCACTCTGCATAAAGCTGTCAATACTGATTTCTGAACTCTAATTCTCCAGTAATGAAGGCTGATGTGGCATTTGTTTTCCTAACCATTTTTTGTACTTGTCTAACCTTGTGTTTCATGGACAAGAACACAGTTCATACTTTGATCATCCACTATGTTTTTCCATTTATATAATAGTCTGCCTTTGCATTCCACTGATGTGTGCAACCTTGCATCTCTCCACATTAGATTCAGTTTGCTGAGATCTTGCCCATTCACTCAGCCATGTCTAATATATAGATACAAACACTTCTACGGTTGTCACATATAGGGTGAAAAAAAAGTGCAGAAACACATTCCAAATAGAACAAGCAAATGGCAAGTGGACAGAAATGAACAATTCAAAAGTAAAGTACAAATTTGGTAATTACTCGAGGCAGGAAAAGCATGAAGTAAGCTGATGGTGCTGTTTACAGCAGTTTCCACCCACTGAATTTTGAATATTTTGAAAGTCGTACCTCAATAATATTAGAACGGATGAGTTTCTTGTCTTTCTTTTTCTTTCCTAATCCAGGAATGTTTCTTAAGAATTTTTCAACTTCCTTTGACACTTCAGGAATTTCTTGGGGAGCGGCATTCACTGCACATCTATCAAGATAACATAGATCAATGAATTACCTGCAATAATCAATTCATTGCTGTTCATACAAAGTTGTGGTCTTTGCGATTTGACATAATGATGACATTAACTAAGTGAATGGTAACAAACTCAATTTTCCCATTTCGTCCATCTCAGAAATAAAAGTGATCCTTTAACAAGGTAGAAACATAACTTTTACATGAGAATAATGGACCATCTTCATTTTTTAAAATCGAAGCACAACATAACAAGCACATAGCTTTTATACACAGGTACATAGCTTTTTTATGCACATGTAAAAAAAGTCTTGATCTTGTTTAAGACTATCACAGGAAACCTAGTACTATAATTGGTACAATTTGCATTATACGAACACACAAATAAATTGAAAGTGGACCACAGTGCCAGACCCATAAGTGGCAGGCAAAGGAAATTGAAAAAAGACAATTCCAGCCAGAATTCAAGGTCAAAGGATAAGTTCTTGTAACATAAAATAGTAAAGCTACTTTTCAAAGATGTTTACCTATCTTAGAGATGGTGCAATAAATGTCTCTGCTTAACATTCAAAGCTGATGTTCTGCAAAGTTAATTCCCAATCAACATCTGTCACATCACACTGAAACATACTTTAAAAAAACCTCAGAGCTTGAAACGTTGAAGATATGTGCACTTTATTTTGTCTGGCTACACTGTGCTTCTGAATATTAAAAGCTCACCTCATATTCTCACTGCTCATTAAGTGCATCTTAATACGTGGCAGTTTGCGGAGAACAGTCAAAAGTTCAGGCATCTCAGCAATTCTCTTCATTTGGTGCACCTTTGGAGGAAAAATATTTTACACGCAAGCACCTACAGAACGTCTTACAAAACGTCCAAAGTTGTTAGAAATCATGGAAAATTTACAACATAGGATGCCGCAACCTGACCCAATGTGGCCACATGAGCTGAAAAAGAGCAGCCAAAACAAAATCAATTTCTCAATACTAGGTTCGTACCTATTTAGATTAAGATTATTCAATACACACGACCATAATGATGCGGGTTTCTGCCTCTATCGCCTTTTCAGGGATTGACTTCAGGAAGCGAAGTAATACACACGCACCCCCAGTATACATTAATAGTGTTGAAGTCAAGATGGTTAAAAGCTTCAAGTTCTTCAGAATAAATATCATCAGTAATTTGTCCTGGACCAGCCACATTGATGCTATGACCAAGAAACCACACCAGTCCCTGTACTTCCTTGGAAGGCTTAGGAAGTTTGGCATGTCCCCAACAACCCTCACTAACTTCTACAGACAGGACGTAGAAAGCATTTTAATCTGGATACATAACAGCATGATTTGGGAACAGCACCATCCAAGTCCAGAAGAAATTATAGAGTGGTGGACGTAGCCCAGATCATCACACAAACCAACCTCCCTTCCATTGACTCCATCTATACTCGTCAAGACACCAGCATAATTAAGGGCCAGTCTCACCCTGGTCACCCCCCCTTCCCCCCTCTCCCACGAGGCAAAAGGTAAATAAGTTTGAAAACCCAAATCTCCAGATTCGGGGACAGTTTCTTCCCAGCTATTATCTGACAACTGAACCGTGCTCTCGCCAAATAGAGGGCAGTCCTGACCTCCCATCTACCACATTGGAGACCTTTGAACTATCTTCAAATACTGCACTTAATGTTGTACCCTTTATCCAAAGACTATGGACGGCTTGATTGTAATCATGTATAGTCTGTGCTTGCCGGAGTTTAGAAGATATGAGGGGTGACCTTATCCAAAGATACAAATCCGTAAGGGAGGCTTGATAGGGTAGATGTTGAGATATTCTCACAAGTAGGAAAATAGCACGCAACAAAAAGCTTTGCACTGTACCTCAGTACACATGACAATAATAATAAACTAATCAGCAATTTCTAGTTCCTTGCCACCCTTTGGGAAAATTGATTTTTCCTAATCTCTCCTATAATTCAATCAATTAACGTCCACCTACTATGACCTTCTACTTTTTTTAATCTATCTACTGAGAGAAATATGTGGTCCCTAATTGCATGTGGCCTTTTAACATTTTATACATTCTACTTAAGTCTCCCCACAGTTCCCTCAGTTGTTTTCAAAGAAAACAATGTCAAACTATTAGGTCTTGTAATTCTCACAAGAATACAAAAAAACAGGAGTAGTAATAGACCACCAGGCCTTTCAAGTCTGTCCTGCCATTCGATATGATCGTAGCTGACCTCAATTCCCACCACAATTATTTAATCTATCAAATATCCATCGTCATCTTAAATATATCAAATGTTCTGGCTCTCACCACCCTCAGGGGCAGAGAATTCCACAGGTTCATCTAAGAAGAAATTTCTGCACACTCCGTTTTAAATGACCTGCCCCTTATTTTGTATCTATGCCCACCTGTTTGCGACTTTCCCACTCGCAAAAATATCTCAACATCTACCCTATCAAACTTCCCTTAGGCACTTGTATCTGTGAATCAGGTCACCCCTCATTTCTTCTAAACTCCAAAGAACACAGACTCAAACTGCTGAGCTTCTCTACAGAACACATAACCCTCTCAACTCAGGATTAGACAGGTGAATCAGCTTTGGACTGACCACCTCCGATACTACTCTATCCTTTTTTTAGATATGGGAACCAAAACTATGCACAATATTCCAACAGTATAAATAACAACCCACCCCCCCCCCCCCCCCCCCCTCGATTCTTAAACTCTAACCCCCACATACCATTTGCCTTCTTCACTACTTGTTTGACCTGCCAGCTAACTTATTTGAGTCATGCACTAGAACACCCAGATCCCTTTGACCGTAACTCATTTGTAGTCTCTGGCTATTCAGATAATAATCTGTCTTTTTATTTCTTGATCAAAGTGCATGACTTCACACTTCCATACCTTAAATGCCATTTGCCAAGTTTTTACCCACTCACAATCCATCAGTATCACTAAACCACCCTTCCACCTACTTCCATATCATTGGGAAAACTTGGAAATTATTCTTTCCTTTAGGTTATGGATGTAAATTGAAAACAACTGAGAGCCAAAAACAGATCCCTGGTGTACTCCACTAGTAATATCTTTACAGCCCAAAACACACGTGTATTCCAACTCTGTGTTTAGTATAAAACAGCCAGTTTCAATCCATGTTAGCATATTTTTTGTCCAATATTTGGGGATCTTAATTATAGACGAGCCTCTTGTGGCATCTTGTCAAATGTCTTTTGCAAATCTATACACACCACCTCCACAAGTTCCTCCCTATTAGCTTACCATTATATTCTGTAGAATTTGATGCAATCTGTTGGACGATTTACTTTTCATGAAACCAGGTTGACTAGGTTCAGCTTTCTGAAACAATTAGCTATTTCTTCATTAAAATGTGATAGCATTTCACCATCAATACTTGATAAACTAACTGGCCGATAGTTCCCTACAATCCCTCTCTCTTTCTTTTTGGAACAAGGAGATTTTTATGATACCCTACTGAAACATAGCAAGTTTTGAAATTTTCAACCAATTAGCCCACGCTCACTGCAGCCACCTCCTTTAAAACATGGTCCTGATTCAGTCTGAAGATGGGTCTCGACCCAAAACGTCACCCATTCCTTCTATCCAGAGATGCTGCCTGTCCCATTAGTTACTCCAGAATCTTGTGTTTAATATTATGTCCTGGCAATCTGCCTGCCTTTGGCATCATGAGGTTCTCTAATACTTTATCCTTTGTGACTGACATTTTCACAAGTTCCTCCACATAATTTGAAATTAGCTCATCGATTATCTTAGGCAGATTACCATGTTTTCCAAGATGAAGACTGAAGCAAAAAAGATTAAACATATCTGCCATTTTATTTTAATTAGTTTATCAGCCTCATTCCCTAGAGACACCACATGCCCTAGGTAAAGTCTTCTTATTTATATGCCCATATAAATTTTCATATGACAATCAAGTTCTTTCAAAAATAATTTTCACCCTTCTCATGAGCTTTTTTAGTCTTTTGCTGCTCCAGCCCTCCGGCTTACCACAAGCCCTAATACACTTTATGCCCTACTTTTCAATTTAAAATAATCCGATTATGCCTCTGTTTCATGGATTCTTTTTTTCTAACTGGGATGGATTCCTGATTTATTAACTAGCTGTTTGAATACTTACCACCATTCATTTAGTGACATCTCTCTGCTTATTTTCCCAATCCACCATCGACAATGCCACCTTCATACCTTTATAATTGCCCTTACTTACGTTGAAGACACTGGTTTTCTGTTCCTGTGGTATTCACCCACAAATTGCATTTAGAATTCTATCAGACAAAATGTGTAGGAAGGAACTGAAGAAGGGTCTCAGCCCCAAATGTCACCCATTCCTTCTTTCCAGAGACACTGCCTGTCCCGCTGAGTTACTCCAGCATTTTGTGTCTATCTTTGATTTAAATCTGCAGTTCCTTCTTACACATTAATAAGAGATCTTGTAGTTAAAGGTTTTTAGGATGACAATATGATAGAATTCCAAGATAGACACAAAATGCTGGAGGAACTCATCGGGACAGGCAGCATCTCTGGAAAGAAGGAATGGGTGACATTTGGGGCTGAGACCCTTCTTCAGTTCCTTCCTACACATTTTGTCTGATAGAATTCTAAATGCAATTTGTGGGTGAATACCACAGGAACAGAAAACCAGTGTCTTATTGTCATTCTTTTTGGAACATGACATTTATCACTTAATTCTTTTTTTATATTTAAAAGTGAAAATATTTTGTGTAAACTGATATTCTAAATATTTTCCATTCAAATAATTAATTGAAAAAGGTGCTTTAATACTTTTGAGTATTGCATTTCTTTATTCAATGAACCCTATCTAAACTGGAGAATACAAAGCTCTTAATTGCTTGCTCTCAGTTATTCAAACTTCTCTCCTGAATCTGGCTGGTTCATTTCCAGCCCCCCGCCTCCCCAGCCTATTTGATTTGCTCGTGTAGAGGCAAACTTGGTGGACATTAGGTGAAAATTAAGGGGGCTTAGAACTGTTAAAACCAAGACAGTAACAGCTAATCAGAAAATCTCAAACCAGGTCATTTTAACTCCTAGCACACTACAAAGAGAAATATTGTCTTCCCAATACTATTACCCTTTGATTCATAACGGCTCCACTTCCAAAAGGCCCAAATCTTACTACAAAATAGATAAGTGTAACTGTGACAAGTAGTAGCAGAAAATGTACATTGTAATAGCAATCAAAAATCTTTGGTGACAGCCGCTGTCTCAATAAACTCACTAATCTGTTCACTGTTTGATACCATAATCTTGATACCAAAGAAAAAAATATCACCTTATAAAAGGAATAGCAACATAAAACAGCACAGCACATTGGACAAACTAAAGAATATGGGCCTTGACAGTATTCTGGCTGAGTGCCTCAAGCTACGCTCACTTGAATTTTAAACATGTACTACTTCCACTTATTGCAGACACCCATCATGGTTCCTCTCTCAAACACTTCCCAATTTCTTGGCTTCTCCCACTTGAAGTCATGGTTTGCACGAATATTATCTCCTTGTCACGAGCCCCTACGTGAGAAAATAGAGTCGTTCTTTCATCTTCGCTGGGTCAATTGTTTTAAGAGGTCCCTCACACAGCACAGCGAGAAACTCACTGTAAAAAGTGACATAGCTCCAGACTATCTTCTCTGGGGTGAGGGGAAAGCTCTATAACTGACTTTGTCAGCAACATCCATCCCAATTTTTGAATAAATGTCAAAAGCAATGATACATCATTCAAATTCGGGGTGTGGTGGGTGTGGGGGAGAAAACCCCAATAAATTAAGGTCAATTATTTATTTTCCTTTTATTACTCGTGTACAGAAAAACTATTGAGGGGATGGGGGAAAAAGGGAAAACAGTGACTGAGTTTTACCTGGCTTAACCCATTAAATGTCTCTTGCAGATTTCCTGCTGGAGTCAGTGTCTTGCCAGCCCGAACTGCTGCATATTGATGCCCTGTGTCTGGAATCCCATTAGACAGCTCCTGTGCAGCCATCATCACCAACACTCTGAAATGTTCCTCGTCGTCAAAATGGGGGCTGCAAAGGAATGGAAATGAGAAAGGGTTATTGAGTCACAGAATTGTTCAGAGCTTCAATAAGCAAAAAATAACAAACACCACTAATAGTAGCCACTATAGGCAGCATGGTGCACAGCGGTAGAGCTATTGCCTTACAGCGTTTGCAACACCGGAGACCCGGGTTCGATCCCCACTGTGGGTGTTGTCTGTACGGAGTTTGTACGTTCTCCCTGTGACCTGCGTGGGTTTGCTCCGAGATCTTCGCTTTCCGCCCAGACTCCAAAGTTGTACAGGGATGTAGGAAATTGGCTTGGTACAAATGTAAATTGTCCCTACTATGCGTAGGATTGTGTTAAAATGCGGGAATCGCTGGTCGGTGCGGACCCAGTGGGCCGAGAGGCCTGTTTCCGCGCTGTATCTCTAAACTAAACTGGAAATCTGAGATTGAAACTCAGTAGATCAAGCAGCAAATTTGTAAAAGAAAATAGACCATATGTGATAAGAGCAGAATTAGGTCATTCAGCCCATTGAATCTACTCCACCATTCAACCATGGCTGATCTATTTATCCCCTCTCAACCCCATTTGCACACCTTCTCCCTGTAACGTTTAGCACTCTTACTAATCAAGAATCTATCAATCTCTGCTGTGAAAACAGTATTCCTGAAATGCAAACCTTCTGACTGTACTTGTTTTCATTCGTAATTTTTCAGCACTATCCATGTAATGGTCAGATACAAGAAGCTCCATTCGTATCAGTTTTAGTTCCCCTTATAACTTTTAAGTTGTACAAAACATAATTTGGCAAATGGCAATGCTTTTACTGAATTACTCTGTGAGGATCACAATACTTCCATTGATAAATTCCAGGCGGACACAATGAATTAATCAAAAGCAAAATATAAAATAAAGTTTATACCTATTTTTGAAACTAAGTATTATCAACTGGCGAAGGTATTTATTCACAAAATGCTGGAGTAACTCAGCAGGTCAGGCAACATCTCAGGAGAGAAGGAATAGGTGACGTTTCGGGTCTCGACCCTTCTTCAGACTTATTATATTATCAACTGGCACTCACCTGTTAAAAGTGTCTGCCCAAAGTTGCATCATGTCAGGCAGGTTTCTGTCCAAACATAGAGACGTAAACAACACTCCCTGATGTAAAAGAAACAACTGTTTCAACATAATGGTAAGCATAATTTATACAAGAAATACAAATGTAATAATCATTACAGCACAAGAAAAGCACAAAGAACGATGGTGCTAATGATACTAATGAATAGTAATTATCAAAGCATCGTTTTTTAATGATCAAAGACAGAAAATAAGCCCCAAAAGACACACCATAGATTATTGAAGGGTTAATGAAATTCTTAGTTATTCTGTATTGGTGATCAAAAATTGGTCCTTTTTATGAAATCAAAGTCGGTAAAAGTTGGTAGTAGTTTGGAACCTCTATGAATCCATTTGATTTTAAAATTATTGCGATTCTAGTGCAAGTACATAACTTAATCAAAATCATAAACTTCATTTGACTTTACATTTAAATATCAGATTGGTGAGCATTAATGTACACGTATTTTATCCAAATGGGAAATGCCACAATCATCTTTGCACAAAATTGTAATTGCAAGCCAGTGAGGTCAGATAATTTTCCTGTATCCTAAAAATCCTTTGCAGTATATCCTACAGAATCCTTTTAAATGCCTATATTGTGAAGAATGGGCTTGACCCGAGCGAAATACGAGGTGCTGTTCCTTAAGTGCTGGGAATTAAGTTAAAGGGAGTTAAAATGTTAAGCAACCGGGAGATCAGGTAGGTTTAGGCGTAACAAAGTTTTTCTCTGCAAAGATTTTAATTGACTTGCGTATTCCCACCATTCTCTTTTATCTCACATTTCCAGCAGCTGCAGTATTTACGTCCCTTTGCTCTCCTTAATCCTTATTTACCCAACTCTCTGTTTATCCTTTCCTCAGACAGATCATCTTTCTCTTAGAGATGCTGCCTGTCCCGCTGAGTTACTCCATCATTTTGTGTCTACCTTCATCTTTCTCTTAGACAGCACCAACAGCATGTGTCTGATGTCTTTTGATCTGGATTCATTTACATTGACTTTGCTCTACACATCCTTCTCTGTTTTCTCAAACTTAAAACATTATGAAAAGTCACTGAAATTTTAAGTTTTTCTTTCCACAGATACTGACTGACCCACTGAACACCTGTAGTTTGTGCATTTGTCTCTCGTTTCTGCTGTACTTTAACAGAACGCCCACCCAAATCTTGTAACTTGAGTAAAAAAATACCTCAATTTCACATAATGATACAAAGGCACTCGAGTGATCAAATCCAAACATCAATTATCATACTTCTTACACTTGAAAATACAACACCCCCAAGTAGAGACGTATAAAACCAGTGGACTTAGGTTTAAGGTGAGAGGGGAAAGATTTAAAGAGGACCAGAGGAGCAAGTTTTTTCGCACAGAAGGTGGTGGGGATATGGAACAAACTGTAAGAGAAAGTGGTAGAGATAGGTACAATTACAACCTTTAAACCATTTCTATCCATGAACCTGTTCAAATGTCCTTTTTAGAGGGATATGAGCCAAATGGGCTTAGGCTAGCTTCAATGAGTTGGGCCAAAGTGTCTGTTTCTGTGCTGTATAACACCATGACTTTAAAGTTTGCAACTACGCCCGCTCAAAATATTTTTGGGGTGCGAACATTAGGATTCTTGCAGCTGAAGCCATCTCGACACCTTAGTGTCCATTTTAAATTTAGCAGCTTGTATTTGTACCTAGTTCAGTAATTTTTGATAAAACTAAAACCCTTTCCAAATGGAAAGCTCTCGCCCACAAATCTTACCGGTTTGTAAATGAAATGAAGTTTTGTTTGGTTACTTTAAATTTGAGAAAATTTTTTTCCTTCTTATTATGAACAAAAGTCCCATCTAATACTTGCAGCTTATTCTGCTTGTTGCTTCTAGTTGAAATCCAATAAGTACTGCACCTGCTCAAACATATCCAAATTTTCATTATCTTGGAGAATCCTAGGTGAGGCAGACATTCCTCCAGTCTTCAACTCTATCCGTTGTGCCTGCTCTCTATAATTGTGATTCCCACAGCCCATTCTAAAAAAAATAATGAAGTAAAATGTAAGTCGTTAAATCTATTATTATCTATATACCAAAACTCTGGTTTGTTTGTTTGTTTGTTTGTTTGTTCCCGAACTACAACCAAAACGGTACACGATAGCGTGACAATTTCTAGGCCCACCTTACTCACCGTCATCCCTTTGGTGCTAATGGAAGAAGCTTCATTGAAATCGGTGTTATATTTTTAAAGTTAAAATCTATCTCCTAGGGAAGGAGGGGGGAGGGGAGGATAAGGGGGGTTGAGGGGGATGGAGTGAGGGGGGGGGGGGGGTGGAGTGAGGGGGGGGGGGGAGAGGGAAGGGAGGGGAGGGGGGAAGGAGAGGGTGCTGCACCAATGCAGGAGAGGTTTGGGCCCAACAGGTCTACTTGGTCTAGTCAGCTTATAAAGATCTGCATGAAATATTTGTCATCAATGTTGTCCATAAACCACAACTTATACTTTAAGCATTTAAATAATACCGGGGTGGCGCCATACAATGGCTGGCTCGCCAACAGTCTGTCTCGTCCCTTTCTCTCTTTGTTGGTTTTTAGTCTGTACTTAAATGTTGTTTTAGTGTATCTTTAGTTTTGTATTATGTGGGGGGTGTGGGGGGGAGGGAGGGAAACTTATTTTATCTCTTTCCTCGACAGTGATGCAACTTTTTCCTTATTGTATCTCCACCTGCACTGCGGCCCAACATCGTGGAGCTGGCGGCCTCTTTCTGGGTATTGACCATGGGAGCTCCAACCGCAGGGCCTGTGGATTTAACATCTCGGAGCTGGCAGCCCCTTTGCCAGGGATCGAACTCGGAAGCTCCAACCTCGGGAGCCTGTGGACTTAACATCGTGGAGCTCGCGGTTCCTAGTTAGGGACCGGCTTCGGGAACTCCAAGCTGCAGGAGCTTCGACCGCCCCGATCACGGGAGCTTCGATCACTCCGACATGGGAGCTTCAATCGCCCCGACTGCAGATAGTTTGACTCCCCCGACCGCGGGAGAAAAAGGAGGAAAGAAGATAAAGACTTTATTGCCTTCCATCACAGTGAGGAATGTGGAGGAGCCGCTGTGATGGATGTTTATGTTAAATGTTTATGTGGTCGCGTGCTTTGTTGCTTCTTTGGTATGGCAAATCAAATTCCTCGTATGATTTACATACTTGTTTTGTTTTCATACTTCGCTAATAAAATCATTTAAAAAAAACAATTAATACCCCTCCCGTGCTTCAAAAGAATGTTGCCCAGGATCCAGCAAACTCCACAGTGTGAAGTTCAGCTTTTCTGACAATATCCTTATGATATCATCTAGAGGGGTCCAACAAAAATGATGCCATCAAACAGATTGAGCAAATTACACTAACAATACAAAAATCGAAACCGGCACAGACAAACAGATTTAAGGGTGACAACATGTATTTATTTTTTTAAAACCTTGTAATATTTAACCATGGTGCAGAGATATCTGACATTCCTTAAATATACAAATACTTCACATAGATAGATTGTTCATAAGTTATAATCTAGTACACTTCATTATCTCTCACAGAACATAGAACAATACAGCACAGGAACAGGCCCCTCGGCTGTGATGTTTGTGCCAAGCAAAACTGATCTCATCTGCCTGTACATGATCCACATCCTCTTATTCGCTGCTCTTCCATGTGCCTATCTACAAGTCTTTTAAACACCACTATCACATCTGCCTCCACCCCCACCCCAGCAATGCATTTCATGCCCCCCATCAACCTCTGTGTAAAAAATAAGTGCCCTGCACAATTCCATTAACCTTTCCCCATCTCAACTTAAGGCTATGCTCTTTAGCATGGGACATTTCCACCCTGAGAAAAAGGTTCTGACTGCCAACCCCATCTATGCCTATCATAATTTTATATATTTCTATCAAGTCTCCCCATAACCTCCGACGTTCCAGATAAAAGAATGTTCCAGATAAAAGGATCCAACCTCTCCCTATAGCTGAAACTCTATAACCAAGGCAGCATTCTGGTAAACCGCTTCTCCAGAGGTTTCACATTTTTTCCTGTAACGAGGCGACCAGAACTACATGCAATATTCCAAGTGTGCCTAACCAAAGTCATATAGAGCTGCATCATGTTTTCAGACCCTTGTATTCAAAGCCCCTAGCAATGAAGGCAAGCATACCATACACCTTCGCTGCCACCCTATCTACTTGCGCGGCCACCTTCAATGAGCTATGAACTTGGGACTCCAAGATCCCTCTGCTCATCATGCTGTTACGGGTCTTGCCGCTAACTGTACACATTCCCTTTAGATTCAACCTCTCAAATTGCAACACCTCACACTTGCTCAGGTTAAACTCCATCTACTATTCCTCTGCCCATTTCTGCAGCTGATCTATATCCTGCTGTATCTTCTGCCAGCCTTCTTCACAGTCTGAAACTCCTCCAATTTTGTTGTCGTCAGCAAACTTACCCACTAACCCATCTACATTCAACATATTCAATCTAGAGATGAGTCTAGAGATATAAAAGTGGCTGTCCACTGGCTCTGAAGAAGGGTCTCGACCCGAAACGTCACCCAATCCTTCTCTCCAGAGATGCTGCCTGTCCCACTGAGTTTTGTCAGCAATTTTTGCCTATTTTCTGTGAGACCATCTAACTCCACAGGGAAAACTGAATAAGATGGGGGCAAAGAATTGACCCATCCTGTGAAATTTGCAAATATTGGACAAATAATCACTCAGATATCACATTGTTCATTCACAGAATGTGGACAGCACTGACAAAGCCAACATTTCACATCTATTCTTAAAGACTCTTGAACTAAGCCATTGCAAAGGACACAGAAGGTACATGAGTAGCTTCTGCTACTTGAGTCAGAATATTGCCTAAAAAGTTTTTTTCCCCAATAATGTGGTAGGAGCCGGTCAGCAACGTCTGATTTTTGTTTTGAATAACTGTGTCCCTGCCGGTTTTAAGGTAATGTAAGTAAATGCAAACTTTCCTCTTCATTAAAACTACAAAAGTCAAAAGCCATCTGCAACTTCACTAACCTACCTTGTGATCACACTGCAGAATAGTGGTACATATGGCTTCAGCTCCTCTGGTAGAGTATTAAGGCTGGTGAAAGCCCTGAAGTAAACAATGCCATTGGTTGGCTGCTCACAGTACTGAATAGGCACCTCTCCACCTGCAAGAAAGTAGAACAGAATGAAGCCAACGTTTCAAAAGGTACATTTAACGTAGTGACCAGCTCACTATGACTGTCCATGTCTCATATCTTACTGCCAATTTAAATTGACACAAACCTAACCACACAATATTTAAATCTTTCTGTTAGCTTCTCTATTTCAAAATTAAACTGATTCTTAATCTGCTGGAATGACCATTTGTTTTTCTTGTAACAATTTACTCAATTCGTTCCAATTAAAACAGATACCTTATGCATTTCAATATTTGATTGGTCATTAGTCTTTTTTTCACCATAGCCTTTTCCAAGTGTTGCCATAAAACATTTTTAGCAGTTCTTTTGCAATCAACAACACGGATTTAATTTAATAAGTTCATAAGTAATAGCAGAATTAGACCATTTGGCCCATCAAGTCTACTCCGCCATTCAATCATGCCTGATCTATCAATCCCATTCTCCTGTCTTCTCCCCATAACCCCAACACCCTTACTAATCAAGAATCTATCTATCTCTGCCTTAAAAATATCTGACTTGGCCTTCACAGCCTTCTGTGGCAATGAATTCCACAGATTCACCAACCTCTGACTGAAGAAATTCCTTCTCGTCTCCTTCCTAAAGGAATGTCCTTTTATTCTGAGGTTCCGACCTCTGGTTCTAGTCTCTCCCACTAGTGGAGACATCCTCTCCACATCCACTCTATCCAAGCCTTACACGATTCGGTAAGTTTCAATGAGGTCCCCCCTCATCCTTCTAAACACTGAGTAGAGGTCCAGTGCCGTCAAACGCTCATCATATGTTAATGTAATAAGGCCGAAACAATATGGCAATGAACTGCCAGGAAGCCACATGTGAGACCATCTAATCCACTGGGAAAACTGAATAGGACGGGGGCAAAGAACTCACCCATCCTGAGAGATTTACAAATATTGAACAAATGATCACCCGGATATTGCTTTCTTCACAGAATGTGAACTGCATTGACAAAGCCAACATTTTATATTTATTCTTAAAGACTCTTGAACCTAACCATTGCAAAGGGTATAGAAGGTATACGAGTAGCTTCTACTAGCCTTTCCAAGCATCAATAGTCAAACTTTGCCCTAAACTGCAGGTTTAAATAACAAGTAGACCTTGTATGACAACCCCATGCAGGTTAATAGTCTTACCTACATAATCCATCTCGACTGATGTTAAAGGAAATGTCTGTGGAATATCAGAAATTTTAAGTGCTGGAAGACAGGACACATCTTGAGGTGTGCTCTGTGCAGCTATCAGTTCCAGGCCTGAGAAAATAAAACGAACCTTTGTAATTAATCAAGTTACTATTTTATCACAAGTGCATTTGAAAGCATCTCAAAGAAATGGGAAAACTGGTGAAGCATTAACTGTAGCAATAATCACAAAACAAATTGTTGGAATATCTAAAGCAAAGCTTCTGAAAGAACCTTCATACCGATACCATCAATAAGAATCACCACTGCATCATTTATTTTATGTTCAACTTCTGCAAAAGACTAGTGTGTAGATCACAGGTAATTAGAAAAACTAACAAAATGTTATCTATTATATAGGGAGTTGAATGCAAAAGTAGGAAGGTTATGCTTCAGTTAGATAAGGCAATTGTGGGACCATATCTGGAGTACTGTGTACAGTATTAGCCTCCTATTTAAAGAAAGATGTTCATGTGCAGGGAGTAGATCAGCGAAGATTTACTGAACCAGGATCTGGAACAGATGCAGATCAAAACTTGTACCTGCTGGAATAAGTGGAGATGATTGAAATACGGGGGACACTGATGGACCTTAATTGCACCATGACACCTGGGTGTCATGGTGCACCAGTCATTGAAAGCAAGCGTGCAAGTGCAGCAGGCAGTGAAGAAAGCAAATGGTATGTTAGCATTCATAGCAAGAGGATTTGAGTATAGGAGCAGGGAGGTTCTGCTGCAGTTGTACAGGGCCTTGGTGAGACCGCACCTGGAGTATTGTGTACAGTTTTGGTCTCCTAATCTGAGGAAAGACGTTCTTGCCTTAGAGGGAGTACAGAGAAGGTTCACCAGATTGATCCCTGGGATGGCAGGACTTTCATATGAAGAAAGACTGGATAGACTGGGCTTATACTCGCTGGAATTTAGAAGACAGAGGGGGGATCTTATTGAAACATATAAAATTCTTAAGGGGTTGGAGAGGCTAGATGCGGGAAGTCTTTTAGGACCGGGATGAGAAAGTATTTTTTCACAAAGAGAGTGGTGAATCTGTGGAATTCTCTGCCACAGAAGGTAGTTGAGGCCAGTTCATTGACTATATTTAAGAGGGAGTTAGATGTGGCCCTTGTGGCTAAAGGGATCAGGGGGTATGGAGAGAAGGCAGGTACAGGTTACTGAGCTGGATGATCAGCCATGATCATATTGAATGGCGGTGCTGGCTCGAAGGGCCGAATGGCCTACTCCTGCACCTATTTTCTATGTTTCTATGAGGGGAGGCAATTTCATCTCGTGGGTGAACCTAGAACTAAGGATTTGAAAATAAAGATGCAAGACAGAAAAGTTTTTTTCTCTGTGTGTCTATGAAAAGCTCTTCAACAAAGCTCTTTGAAATTCTTAAAGGAGAGATAAATAGACTCCTGATAAACAAAGGGATGAAAGACAACCAGAAATGCAGTTACAATTAAACACATTTTAATTCAAAGTCCACCATATTAAATCTTAATCGGAACATCCAAATGTTTCTGCAATAGCCCTTATCATCACTCCATGGACAACTTAATTTCTGAATTAAAACACAACATTAAGAATGCATTTTAAAAAAACTGTAATTTGCTGTGGGGGTTATATTCAGTCCAGCCAATTTAGAGGTGTTAGAGCAATGGTAATGTTAACTCACACGCCTGTAAATCCCAGCAATTAGGAGTGGAGTTAGTATAATGTTCCAGTTATAAAACTGGCACCAAGGACGCCCCATGCTCTTCATCAATAATACCAGAGGGAACAGAGGTCTGGCCTACCGTGCCCTCAAGGTCAGCCGAGGGAGGCGCCCTCGGGACACAAAAGGTGGAAGGGCGAGGAGTGGGATGTCAGTTTGCTGGACAATCCAGACATCCAAGGAAGACGAGGGCCGCAGCAGCCTGGAGCTCGCTTGGATTGAGCGCCGCTCACGGACCTAGCACGTGGACTGGACTTTGAAAATGGCGCCAAAACCTGGTGCCTCTCGTTTGTGGTCTCAGATGACGATTTCTGCACACTTTGCTAATCGAGGATTGTGCTAAGGTTTACTGAACTGTATGCAAAAAAAATGACAATAAAGCGCCATTCCTCATGGTTATAATGTGCACATCCACAGGTGTCTTGTGATGACAAACTGGGTATTGCCCCCCAGGAGGAAGGAGGAAGATGACACATGCTGCCTTATACCCAGGCAACACAAAATGTCCACCTCGTGCTCTGGGGATTACAGATGTTTGTGATTAAAAGGAAAAAGCAATCACAAAATATTTAATAAAATATGATTCCCGATCCATAGAGAAAGTCACCTTTTTCATAGATTTCTTTCTTTTCTTCTGTAGAGAGGGAGTTGACCTTCTCTTGTAGTGTTCTTTTTTCCGCATTACCTTGGTTTTTCAAATAACCTTCATCCGGACTCATTGACAAGGCCAGCTGATGAGGGTTTTCCTGGGTCACAAGAAACATTCCATATTATGGCCAAAATAGAAACATAGAAAATAGGTGCAGGAGTAGGCCATTCGGCCCTTTGAGCCAGCACCGCCATGCAATATGATCATGGCTGATCATCCAGAATCAGTACACTGTTCCTGCTTTCTCCCCATATCCCTTGATTCCATTAACCCCAAGAGCTATATCTAACTCTCTTGAATACATCCAGTGAATTGGCGTCCACTGCCTTCTGTGGCAGAGAATTCCAGATTCACAACTCTGGCTGAAAGAATTTTTCCTCATCTCAGACCCTAAATGGCCTACCTCCCTATTCTTAAACTGTGACCCCTGGTTCTGGACTCCCCCAACATCGGGAACATTTTTCCTGCATCCAGCATGTCCAATCCAATAACAGCAAAACTCTCCTTCAGAAAGAAATAAGAGAGGAGTAACTTTACAAAATACATAGCCTTCAGTGAAAAGTGCAGAACAATATCGGGTGACATTCTGAAAAGAATAGTAGTTGATGATTTTCAATTAAGAATTCTAATAAAAGCAATGGGGGAATAAATAATAAGTTAAAAAAATCACATTTCGATTTCACAAACACATTTTTGGAAAAGAAAGCTACCAAAGGATTTAAGGGCATCAAAATACTTCAGCTCAAGGAGATAAATAAATAAACTAGAAATTCAGGAAAAGGATGAAATTATTACGCATTCTCATAAAAATTAGTTGGCATAGATAGCCTAATAAATGTAGATTGATAGGAGCCTTAAGAAATCAGTTAAAGAAAGCATATGATTTAAATGCCATTAAATATATTGCAGTATTTATGGCATTGGATTTAACAACCATAAGTTGACAAATTTTATGACATCTTTCGTAAACTTTTTTCATGAAATAAAATTCAATAAATAAGGACAAATATGAAGTGTAGGCCAAAACAAAAATCACTAAACTTGCCAGTTATTGTTAAGGGAAAATACCAACCTATAGGGAACAGAGATTGCTACAGATAGCCCTCCACACGCAGGCAAACACTATCTTGTAAATGCAAAAGCAATATATATTTAGACAAAAAATGTAAAAGATAAAAATATTTTAAATAATAAAATCTTATGAAATAAAAGCCAATTAACATTCACTGTCGATTAATTCAACTTAATTATTGAAAAGTAGGGTGACTTTTTTTATGCCAGTCAGCCTTAGCAGCAAGTAAAAGGGTGAAGCTGCCATTTTGGAGCAGCCACTTTGAGAGGGGCTGCTTTGATGTGAAAGTGCTGATGTAATAAATATTTGGTGAAGAGGGCGAGTAGAAACAAGTTAAGATTGTCAATTTTTACGTTTCCTGAGGTCCTATAGATTTTTTTTAAATGTGTATTCCGGAGGTTGTTATGGCAGTCAATGGAGTGGTATGCTCCTCCTGTCAAATCCTGGGAAATCAGGGAGCAGTCAAGTGCCCCTGATGACTGTCTCTGCTGGAAGTGTGTCCAGCTGCAGCTCCTCTCAGACTGTCTGGATTCATTGGAGCAGCAAATGGACAAACAGAGGAGCATTAGGGGCGGCACAGTGTTGCAGCGGTAGAGTTGCTGCCTAACAGCACGTGACGCGCCGGAGACCCAGGTTCGTTCCCGGCTACGAGTGGTGTCTGTATGGAGTTTGTACGTTCTCCCTGTGACCGCATGGGTTTTCTCCCACATCTTCGATTTCCTCTCACACGCCAAAGACATACAGGTTCGTAGGTTAATTGGGCTTGGTATAAGTGTAAATTGTCCCCAGTGCATCTAAGGTAGTGTTAATGTGCGGGGGTCGCTGGTCGGTGCCGACTCGGTGGGCCGAAGGGACAGTTTCTGTGCTGTGTCTCTAAACTATACTAAAAAAATTCAGGAGGCAGAAAAGGTTGTAGACGGTAGTTTCAGGAAGGTGGTCACATGAAAGGTTTGGCCAGATGGATGTGACCACCAGGAGAGGCAGACAGGTAATGTAGGAGTTTGAGGCAGGCAGCTAGTGCAGGAGTTTCCTGTGGCTTTATCTTTTTCTCCCAAACAAGTATGTCGTTTTGGATACCGTGGGGAAATGAACTCTCAGGGGCAGATAGTAGCAGCAGCCAGGACGGCAGAACCACCTCAGGATCAGTTGAACAGCACAGCAACAGTCTAGGTGAGCAATAGTGATAGGATAGTCCATAAGGGGTACAGGTGAGCAGTTCTGTGGCCGCACATGAGACTCAAGGATAGCATATTGCCTCCCCTGTGCCACGAGTTAGAGCGGCAAGAAATATGACATATTATATATATAAAATATTATATACTTTTGATTAGTACGGGTGTCAGAAGTTATGGGGAGAAGGCAGGAGAATGGGGTGAGGAGGGAGAGATAGATTAGCCATGATGGGCCGAATGGCCTAATTATACTCCTATCACTTATGATCTTGTGTTCTAAGAAATAGAAAGATATTGCAGGTTATTAAGTGGCTAAGGAGCTGTAGCAGGAGGGGGGGGCTTTGGATATATGGATCAAGGCAAGGCAAGTGGGACCTTTACAAGTACCGGCTACATCTGAACTGGAGGGGAACTGGTATCTTTGCGGGGAAGTTCACTCATACGCCTCTGGACGGCTTGAACTAGAGTGGCGGGGGGTGGGAATGCGAGCAGCAGATCGGGAAGGGGAGGGAATGATGTGAATGTAGAGTATATGACAAGCAAATCTGAAAAGGAAAGGTATGAACAGGTTAATCGACATTGTGAGACCGATGGGCTGAACTGTGTTTATTTATGTGCAAGGAGTATTATGGATAAAGGGGGCGAACTTAGAACCTGGATCAGTGTAAAGAACTATGACACCATGGCCATTTCATAGACTTGGTTGCGAGTAGGACAGGACTGGCAGCTTAATGTTCCAGGATTTTGATGTTTCAGACCAGATAAAGGAGGTGGAGGAATTGTATAATAATCAGGGAAAAGGTCACAGCGGCACTGGTGGGTTCATGCACTGCGGCAATATGGGTAGTGCTCAAAAATAAGAAAGGCGCAATCACTCTCATGGGATTATACTGTTGGCCTCCAAACAGCCTGCAGGAGATAGGGGAACAAATATATGCACAGAAGTAAAAGTAATAGGGTGGTCACAATGGGTGACTTTAACTTCCTTTGGGCAAGAGGATTAGAAGCAGAATTTGTGAGGTGCATCCAAAATGGTTTCCTGCAACATTAAGTGGACAGTCCAATGAGATAGGGGACCATACTGTATCGTATATTGGAGAAAAGAGGCTGGCGATGTGACTGGCGTTCCGATGGGAGAGCATTTGGAAACAGGGATCACAACACCCTAGGTTTTAGGTTTAATTATGAATTAGAGCAAGTCTGGACCCTGGGGGGGGGAAGTGATAAATCAAAATAGGGTCACTTACGTCATTGTTAGGCAGGAGCTACGGAGAGTAAAGTTGGAGCAGCTGTATTGGATAAGTCCATGTCTGATACGTGGAGTCGTTTAAAGAACAGCTGATCAAGACCAGCATGTTCCAGTGAGGAGGGACAAGGATGGCAAGGTAAGGGAATGATGGGCGGCACGGTAGCGCAGCGGTAGAGTTGCTGCTTTACAGCGAATGCAGCGCCGGAGACTCAGGTTCGATCCTGACTACGGGTGCTGCACTGTAAGGAGTTTGTACGTTCTCCCCGTGACCTGCGTGGGTTTACTCCGAGATCTTCGGTTTCCTCCCACACTCCAAAGACGTACAGGTATGTAGGTTAATTGGCTGGGTAAATGTAAAAATTGTCCCTAGTGGGTGTAGGATAGTGTTAATGTACGGGGATCACTGGGCGGCACGGACTTGGAGGGCCGAAAAGGCCTGTTTCCGGCTGTATGTATATGATATGATATGATATGAGAGAGGTTGTAAATTTGATTAAAAAGAAGAAGAAAAAAAGAACCACAAGGTTTAGCAAGATGAAGCCAGACAGGGCATGTGAAGAATCTAAAGAAAGTAAGAAGGTACTCCAGCAGGGAATCAGGAGGGCCTGAAGGAGCCATGAAATGTTCTTGCGTGGGATTAAAGAGAATTCCAAGGCATTTTATACTTGGATAAAAACAAGAGGGTAATTAGGGAGAGGGTTGGACCACTCCCCAAGGCCTGATAGGATCTACCCCACGTTATTGTGAGAATCAAGAGAGGAGATTGCGAGATCCTTGATGAAGATCTTTGTATCTTCTCTGGCCACAGACAAGATGCGAGGACTGGAGAGTAGCCAGTGTTATTCCTTTGCTCAAGAAGGGAAGCAGAGATTATCCAGGAAATTATAAACCAGTTAACCTCACCTCAGTGGTAAGCTTTTATAGAGAATGTATATGGATAGGATTTACAAGTATTTGGAAGATAATGGGCTAATTTGGACTGTCAGCATGGCTTTGCCAGGGCTAGTCATGTCTTACTAAATTGACTTAAGTTCTTTCAGGAGGTGACAAAGGTGATTGATGAAGCTAGAGTAGTAGGTGTAACCTGCATAGACTTTAGTCAGGCATTTGACAAGGTCCCTTGTGGTTGACTGATCCAGAAGATTAAGTTGCATAGGATCCATGGTGATTTGGTTGTTTGGATTCAGAACTGCTTACTCATAGAAGACAGAGGGTTGTAGTGCAAGGCTGGTATTCTGACTGGAGGTTTTTAACCAGTGGCGTTCTGCAAGGATCAATACTGGGGCCTCTGTTTGTGATACAGTATATATACATTACTTGGGGCAAATATGAGGATGGGTCGGGTAAGTTTGCAGATGACACAAAAATTGATGGAGTCGTGAGCAATGAAGAAGGCTGTCAGAGGATACAACGGGATATAGAACATAGACATGGGCAGAGAAAAGCCAGATGGCGTTTAATCTGAGCAAGTGTGAGGGTGGCACTTTTAAAGGTCAATTGCAAGGGGATAGTAAATAGTTAATGCCAGGACCGCATTGATGGAACCCAAGATCCCCCTGTACATGTCTATCGTAGGTAGACTAGTATGGTATGATTGCCTTTATTGAGTTGGGTATTGAGTAAAAGAGTCAGGATGTCATATTTTGGTCAATTTTGGTCACCCGTTACAGTTAAAATGTGAAGTCTTGGACAGGGTCCAGGTGAGGTTTAACAGGACATTGCCTGGATTTAAACATATTAACTTTAAGGAGAAGTTAGACAAGGTTGATTTGTTTTCTGGAGTACCAGAAGCTGAGGAAGAACCTAACAGAAGGTTATAAAATTATGAGATGCATTGGCAAGAGTTGACCGTCAGACCCTTCCCCCCCCATGGTGGAAATGTCGAATCATAGATGGCATAGCTTTAGAGTGAGTTTTTACTTTAACTTTAAAGCAAATGTGCAGGACAAGTTTTCTTTTCAGAGTAGTAGCTGCCTGATACATGCTGCCAGAGTTGTGGAAAAAAGATATCCGATAATGACATTTAAGAGGCTTATAATAGGCACTTGAATATGCAGGGAATGGAGGGATATAGATCATGTGCAGACAAACTGGAATGGTTGAATTTGATACAAGGTTCAGCGCAGACATCTTCCTATGTTGATAGTGATAGTCACTGCTGCTGAGACCCCAAATACAAATAAAACATTAAATGTAATTACCCTTACCTTGAAATAGTGTCTTACTTTATCCTGCAAGAATTGAGGATTTTCTTTCAGGGATTGTCTAAACCTAGTCACCTTTTCACCAATCTGCAACACCTCCACAGGATCCCCATCATGATTCCAATTTGTTGCAACATACTAGACATAAACATACAAAGAGAAATCAGTGATTGTTATTAAAAGAAAATTATATTTAATTTCTGACAACTTGATTTATGAATCACACCTCAAAGGAACGTTTAAAGTGACAAATCTAAAATTGCACCTTGCATTTAGAAGATAGGCACAAAATGTTGGAGTAAGTCAGCATGATAGGCATCTCTGGAGAGAAGGAATGGGATACGTTTTGGGTCGAGACCTTTATTCAGAGTATTGTTTCATTGGGATAACTTAGGTTTCCAAATTCAAGATTACTCAAGGTTGTATTTATTTCCATACTTATCTTCCGACATGACTGCTAATGCTGAAGAAGGGTCTCGACCCGAAACGTCACCCATTCCTTCTCTCCAGCCTGTCCCGCTGAGTTACTCCAGCTTTTTGTGTCAATCTTCACTGCTCATGAGAAGCCTATCACTCTACCTACATTATCAATCCTCAAAGTTTTTGTTCTGAAATAAATAACAGAACTTTTCATCTTACAATGGGACCTAATCCCCTCATCTTGGCAACTAACCTATCCTTGGCCAAGATTGCAATGCACAAAGCTAGATACAACACTCGAGTGTTAATCTTGCTTTTGTATCCAATAACAACTACTTGGCAGAAATGGAGAATGGGTGACAAAAAAAAAGAGATTTTGGCTGCCGTTTCCAGTGGATTTGAATGGGGCATTTTCAGTTCATTTCTCAGTCATGCTGCCAGAGTACAAAAACCACCAGGGAATAGAGCTGAATGATGGGACGGTGTTGATCTAATCCATAATTTTGACAAATGTTAATTTTAAAATCATGCTATCTACTCATCTGGATATTAGTGTACACTCGATTGTGCACATCTGAGCCCTCCTCCTGCTCACAAACAGTGTCCTGAAAGCACTTATCCAATGGATACGGCTTTTCAGTTGCAGGTCACTCAAGGCCCAGAATGCCAGCTCACAGACATGAACACTAAAAAGTAAATTGGAGGAAGGAAGCCTCCTTAAAATTATTTTAATACATTTTAGTCCTTCAATGTGAAAACATTTAACAGAGCTCACTTAACCAATAACATGAGAAATACTTCAAACAGTTCAAAAAGGATTACTTCAAACAGTTTACACTTGATACATTGGCACCACACCGATTTAACATGAAACCATGCATTAACTAGATTCTAACACCCTCTTGTGGCACATTGGAAATATTTTCCACAAACTACGGTAGTGTGGTTAGTACGCCATCATGTGGATAAAGTAAAAAGCAACTTACCGATGCTAATGCAAGGCCAAAATTGGTAGTCTGGTGTTTCAACTGAATTTCAATCTTGTGAAGGAGTGCTTCTATTCTCACTTCCTCAAATCCTTTCCTTTTAATTTAAAAAAAAGCAACTTTAAACATGTGAATAAAACACTCAAGCAAATATGAGACATAGGGCAAGCATAGGGTTTACAGGGCACGCGCATGGTATATAATAACAAACTGTCCCCCTTAGCAGAGTTGTTTAAAGCTAAAGGGTATATGTTTATGGTGATTAACAAGAGGTTCAGAAAGAATCAGAGGAAGAAAGGAAGATGACCATGCAAGTATGCAGAGAAGCATTTGAATTGCCACGGTGTTGAAGACCACAGACTGGGTGCAAGTGAATGGAATCAGTATAGATGGGTAATTGGTGTCAGGGGTCATGGGGAGAAGGCAGGAGAATGGGGTTGAGCGGGAAAGATAGATCAGCCATGATTGAATGGTGGAGTAGACTCGATGGGCCGAATAGCCTAATTCTGCTCCTGTCACTTATGAACTTGGTGGTCAGCAGGAACACAGTGGACCAAAACTGTTTCTGTGCTGTGATCCTATAACTCTGCAACATTTCTTTGACAAATATCAGAGCAATAAAGGTATAAAGACTTTTGGGGGACTGTCAGGCAGTCAATTTTAAATCCTCATTTGCTCAGTATTGTTAGGTCATGCGCTAGAAATATAGTTGTACCATCCTGCTGTAAATAACTTGAAGCAGGCAACTTCTCACTTAAAGAGAAGCTGCTTTCCCCCTGTTCCTTTCCCTCCTTTGTACACTCATCTCCAAATCTCATAGTTCCCTTTCATCCACCTTTTCTCCTCCTCCTGTCCTCTTCCACCCATGTCCCTCCCACTCTTCCTCTTCTCTTCATCTGACACCCATTTGTTTCCTTTTCACCCCTTGCCTTTGTCATATGCTCCAGTCCTCTGCCAATAGCCCCCGTCCCCCAAACTTGCCAGCCTTTGTTCCACCTCTAATTTTCCAGCTTTCTCCCCCCCATTTCAATCTGTCTGATAAAGAGTCTCAACCCAGAACGTCATCAGTCCAATCCCTCCACAGATGCTGCCAGACCCACTGTGTTCCCCCAGTACTATTGTTTTGTTCAAAAAACCTAATTTAAGTCAGGTCATGGGCACCATTATTACATAAAGGATGCCATAATGGAGACGTTATGAAACTACGGGTGCTGTCTGTCCGGAGTTTGTACGTTCTCTGTGACCGTGTGGGTTGTCTCCGGGTGCTCTGGTTTCCACCCAAATCCCCAAAATGTTCAGGTTTGTAGGTTAATTAGCTTCTGTAAATTTTCCCTAGTGTGTAGGACAGAACTAGTATATGGGTTTTTGTTAGTTGGTACGGACTCAGTGGGCCAAAGGGCCTCTTTCCAAGCTACGTCTCCAAGCTAAACTAAACCAAATGAAATGAGAGCCTATTGCAGGCTAGTATGATTTTTACATTCTCTTGCCAACATCCAGATGACCGAATACCATATTCCATATTTGCAATGTCTGAAGCAAATAGGTGGAGAATAGAGCAGAAGGATAAATACATCCAGGAACCATTCCTCCAGTAAGGAAGCTGTCTCCACAGTATTCCTCACATAATTGAGCACGTCATCGAATTAGAGTCATACAGCATGGAAACATGGAAATCCTCCACGATGACCAAGATGCCACAGCTGGTCCCATTTGCCCGTGTTTGGTCCATATCCCTCTAAACATTGCCTATTGCCTGCTCATGTATCTGTCCAAATATCTCTTAAATGCAGTTTTGCACGTGGTACTGAAGTTAAGAAGGGGACATATTGTGTGGCATCACTGTGCAGCAGCATACACATTGCACTGTAATTAAATTATTATGTTTATAGAGTAGGTTACGCACTCAATTACTTCGTCAATTACTTTCTCGATGATCTGTTTCACTGATTTGATGTCTTGTTCTGCAATGCCTTGCAGCCCAATACTAAAGCAAGCCTCTCTTGTGCTCCCATCGAATCTGAAAAACCAATCATAGTTTCCATTAATGACTACAAAACTGCTTAAGAATTTAAAGATCAAACTAATAGCTAACAGTTTAAAAGAACTAAAAAAAAAAGATACAGCAGAACAAAACTAAACCTACCCAACAACAGGAGCAAAGTCTGTGCCAATCCTGGCATCAATCAATGCTTTGTAAAATGGAGAATTGGGCCCAGAAACCAGCAAAGATGATAGAAGACTGAGGATGAATGTTTCATAGGTATCGGTAATGCTACAAGAAGACATAAAAACAACAGACATTTGAAATAAAATATTTCCCCCCAACATTAAACCACAAGGAAACAATGATTTTAATATAAAAATGCTATGAAACAAGTTGCAGTAAAACTCCATTAATCTGGCATTCTCACTGACGGGACTATTCTATTTAAATTCAAACAAGTTTTTAACTTCTTATTTTTTAGATGTTAGACAGTAGAATAATGAATTTTCCAGAGAACCCAGAATGTTTAAAGGGAGGCTGGAGCCAAATACTTCAGCTATTATGCCAAAGATACAATACTGTAGATGGTGGAAATATGAAAAAATACTGAAAATACTCAAAAGATCTGGCAGCATCCACTAAAACAGAAATTAGGTTATTGTTTCAGGTTCTTTTATCAGAATTGCGAGTAGATTAAAAATATATTATATTGTGGAGAAAGTGGAGAGGAGCAGAAATGAAAAAAGTCTTACAGTAAGGAAAGAACAAATGAGATTGAATGAAACTGGCGCTGGCTGAAGGAAGAATGCAGGGGATAAATATCAGAGACAATGAATGAAATCCAAAATTTCAAGTTGAAGAGGGATTTGGAAAAAGACCGAGATAAAGGTTAGGAATGGCTGATCATCTGAAACTGTTTCATTCGGCATTGAATGCTGAAAGTGCTAAGGGCCTATTTCTATGAAGAGATGCACATTCACAATTTGAATTTAGGGTTGGAACAGTGGTGTAGGGGTAGAGGCACTGGCTTACAGCGCCAAAGACCCAGGTTTGATCCTGGCTACGGATGCTGTCTGTACAGAGTTTGTACGTTCTCCCAGTGACTGCACGGGTTTTCTCTGGGTGCTCCGGTTTCCTCCCACACTCCAAAGACGTACAGATTTGTAGGTTAATTGGCTTTGGTAAAATTGTTAATTCTCCCTAGTGTCTGTGGGATAGTGCTAATGTGCGGGGATCGCTGGTCGTCGCGGACTCGGTGGGCCAAAGGTCCTGTTTCCGCGCTGTATCTCTAAAACTAAACTTCATTGGGATAGAGGTGGTTGAACCAGCATTTTCTATTTTTATTTTATCTAGTTATCCAACTGAGAACATCAGTAAAGTTGTGAATAAATTCGACGTTATCAAAGAATCTGCCTTTTCCACGAGACATTCACCTGAGGTTACATTTAATTTCTTAGTAAGACTTAAATGATCCTATGACTCTACCAGGATAGTTCCCCTTGCAATCTTGTCAATATTATTCTGTCAACACACATCACAGATTTCTTATTTAAAAAGAGAATTCCATTTGTTTGAGATGCAAATGAAAGCAAATTTGCATTTTTGCACACATTACTGAAAAATTGTGCTTTTGTTTAAAGGTAAAACAATTTTTCTTTAAAAAGGGGTTATAGATAACATACAACTGGGTTATTCACAAAATGCTGGAGTAACTCAGCAGGTCAGGCAGCATCTCGGGAGAGAAGGAATGGGTGACGTTTCGGGTCGAGACCCTTCTTCAGACTGAAGAACTGGAGTTACTCCAGCATTTTGTGAATAAATCGATTTGTATCAGCATCTGCAGTTATTTTCTTATACAACTGGGTTACACCTGTAGGGGGGATAAAAGCAATACAAATTAAAGATGTTGCACCCATCATATGAACATCAATCTAAGAGTACCAAAATGGTATTTAATCCATTTGAGGTGTGAAATTAAATGTGAATATTGATTCCAACCACAATATGAGAAAAAGCTTCTTAACAGTTTGGTCAATTCAAACAAGACTGAAAGACACTCAATGAAGACGAGCACTTTTTCAACATTTAACAGATTTTAAGAAATTGCTCCTAACTTCAATAGTTCTCCATGGTAAATTACTGGAAGAGAGAAATTTACTGGATCCTGTTATTATGACTGACACAGATAATAAACTAAAGATGAAACTGTGAAACTTTGTCAGATATTGTCTAAAATCAGTACTTTAGCACAGATCAAAAAGGTATTTCATTTAAAAAAATTATCCTTTGAATAATGTTGCTGAAAAGATCTGAAATTTATGAAAAGCATCTAAAAGTCTACAAAGTGATCAGGAGGAAAGACTGCACTTACTCCAAGAAAGTGCGATTTGACAAAATAAATTATGCATACAATTACATTTGTAACTGGATTAGACACAAAAAGCTCCAGTAACTCAGCGGGTCAGACAGCATCTCTGTAGAAAAGGAATAGGTGACGTTTTGGGTCGAGACCCTTCTTCAGACCCGAAACGTCACCTATTCCTTTTCTCCAGAGATGCTTTCTGACTCGCTGAGTTACTCCAGATTTTTTTTTGTCTATCTTCGGTTTAAACCAGCATCTGCAGTTCCTTCCTACACAGTTCAGGTATAACTGGTTTATTTGAAATATGGAATGCTCAAGTTAGTATACACTTTAAGTTCCTGTGTAGAGAAATAGGAAAAGAATGAAATTTACTTACTCGCCCAACAAGTAGCTGACACTGTATGTGGTTTGCTTAGCAGGATCAGGAGCCATCGAGTCTGACCCACAAGGAACATGATACTCCTTCTGGAGGCAAAATAAGACCACAAAGAAGCAATAAATAACACACTACAATTTTTTTTGTTTAAAAAGGAATATTTTGCATTTATGGTCAGATAAAAGTGCCAGACAGGTTCTACCACCGACCGATCCAACATTGAAAAAAAAGACATATTTCTTTCTTACACTGTACCTCCTCTACCATTATTTTCTTTACAAAAATACAGCAATCAGAAGCATATTGGCCACAAGTGGATGCCAATCATAATTTTGTTGTGATATTGTAATAAAATGAGACTTTTAATCGAGCATTGCTGACAGGTCTCTTTCACATTCTCTGTGTTTAAATATTAAGAACTTCCATTGAGAGAAATGCATTTCATGACATCTCAGAGCAGTTTAAAGCTAATTGAAGAATTGTCAACCCAGTAAGACAGGCAAATAGGCATCAGACTATTTGCACATGCCAAGTGCAACAGTGAGATAATTTAGAAAATATTCTGTTTCTTGGTAAAGAGGTGTACTGTTTTAAAATAAGAACGAGTTATTTTTCTTGGGTGTATAAATATCTCACTCGCACTAAACCACTTCTAGTAGTCCTGCACTGAAATGAAACCCTGCTATCGAAGAAATAAGGGCGAGAGAAATAAAACAGAGAATACAGGCCCGTCAATACAAGGGGAAACCTTGATTTACAAATCTGTTGTGGGTTTTTTTGAGATTCTGTGGTAGAATAGCAATGGGAAAACAAAATTATATGATGCATTTGAATTATTCAGAGGTCGTCAATAAACTGCAACACAGGAGATTATTAACAAAATTACTGTATTTGGGATTGGAGATTAAATATCAGTGTGGATTGAGGATTGATTAATGGACAGAAAACTGGGAATATACAGGTCTTTTTTTGTTGGGAGGTTGTGGCGGTTGGATTCCACAGGGATTGATGCTATTTACAATGTGTACCAATGATTTAGGCGAGGGAACCAAGTACAGGCTCGGCAATCGTTTGGCTGAACACCTCCGCTCAGTCCGCCTTAACCTAACTGATTTCCCGGTTCTGGGCCTCACTCTGACAATGGATGAGGTCAGAGTGAGGCCCAGCGCATATTGGAGGAACAGCACCTCATATTTCGCTTGGGTAGCTTACACCCCAGCGGTATGAACATTGACTTATCTGACTACAAACAGCCCTTGCTTTCCCTCTCTCTCTCCATCCCCTCCCCTTTCCCAGTTCTCCCACCAGTCTTACGGTCTCCGACTACATTCTACCTCTGTCCCGCCCACTCCCCTGACATCAGTCTGAAGAAGGGTCTCAACCCGAAACATCACCAATTCCTTCTCTCCAGAGATGCTGCCTGTCCCGCTGAGTTACTCCAGCATTTTGTGTCTACCTTCCATTCAAATCAGCATCTGCAGTTCTTTCCTACAATATATTCAAGCCTGCCGACGATATAAAACTATATGATTATGTTGATTGGGGAATTGGTGTACAGGAAAAGATCGAGTTGAGTGAGCCTTTACTCCCTAAAGTTTATAAGAGGCATCTCACGAAACATACACAATTTTCTTACAGAGGCACAGGAGATTGAAGATACTGGAATCTTGAGCAAAAAACAAAGTGATGGATGAGCTCAGCAGATCAGGCAATATCTGTGTAATGAAATGGACAGCTGACGTTTCCGGTCAGAACCCTTCTTCTGACAGAGTCCCACGCAAAATCTCGCTTGTCCATTTCTCTCCAAAAAAGCTTCTGACCCACTAAGTGTCTCCAACATTTTGTTTTATATACAATTCTTATGCATTTTGTCAGGATCGATGCAAGAACGAGTTCTCTTGGCTGGGATATCTGTCAACCTCAAAATAAGGACCTGTAAAGCTGCAGCAAGAATTTGATTCTTCTGTTTCTCGTCTGCAGGACCATCGAATTCTCTGCACTCTTGATCCATCCAGAATAATCTCTTATTAAAAGTCAAGTTGCAGCAGGACTGTCAATCTGCATCACGACTGCCATAAATATTGATTACTTTTATAACTTTATTTCACTGCTGATGTTAACCCAGAGTCAGAGAGATTGTGTCCTTTACTTACTGGTTCACTCCAACGTGGTTGTGTGGGAACTGAAGTGCCAGGATTAATTCTTTGGAATTTGCAAAGTGCTTCTTCCTGGATTTGTTTGAGGTGTTGTTCCAGGGGCAGGTCACCATAGGTAAAGAACCTGAAACAGATAAAACAGATACATGGTAGAGCTTCTAAGCTTCTCATGCAATCAATGTAGTACTTAGATTTTAAATGATTAAACTTTTTTGGACATAGGTCTACACGTCACAGTGAGTGCAGGTAAGCCCTGCATTACAGTAGTTCTGGTAATGTAAATTCTTGCTTGCAGAATTCATAAATCGCTACCTAAACATTTGAGACTTGGAACAATATACCATCAGGTAACGCCGTCAGCGATGGCAGCCTCGCCAACTGTCTGTCTGCCTTTTCGTCTTTTTTGTTATTTTTAGTGTGTTTTAAAAAGTATGTGTTAATGTTCTCTGGTTTGTTTTATGTGGTGGGTAGGGAGGGAGTCAGGAACGTTTTTCAATCTCTTACCTTGCCGGAGATGTGATTGTTTTCCGGATCGTATCTCCGGTCGCTCTGCGGCCTAACATTATGGAGCTGGCGGCCTTAGTCGAGATCGACTTTGAGCCCCATTGCGGGGCCTTGGACTTTCCATCAGAGCCTGCGATCCCTTGCCTGGGATCGATGCTCCAACCGCGGCCTGCGGATTTCACCATCGAGGAGCTTGCAGTCTCGAGTGGAGACTGATGTCGGGAAGCTCCAAGTCGCAGAAGGTTTGACTAGCCCCAACCCGGGATGTGATTGCCCGGTGCAGGGGAGCTGGGATCCCCCCGATGCGGGAGCTTGATCACCCAGATGCAGAGGGCTCGATCGCCGGCTGCTGGAGCCAAGATCACACCGACAACGGAAGGCTCGAGTGCCCCGACCGCGGGAGAACAAAGAAGGGAAGAAGTTTGAACTTTTTTTGCCTTCCATCACAGCGAGGAATGTGGGGGAGTCGCTGTGGTGGATGTTCATTTTAAAAATGTATTTGGGTGTCTTGTTGCTCTTTATTGGTATGACTTTATGGCAAATCAAATTCCTCGTATATTGCAAAACATACTTGGCAAATATAGTACTATTATGTTAAATCTCGCTCTCATGGAATTTGTATATGAATTTTTATTATCAGATTGCATTTTTTAGCGATGAACAGATGATGTGGCTTGGCTTTACAGAAAAGTAGCAACGTGGATGGTTATCTGGGAACTCAACACCCCGTAAAATGGAGGCTTGGGGAGGAATCGCCTATAAAACTAGATGGACAGAGAGAAGTGTTATCTGAAGAGAGCTGATAGACTCGTGATTATGGGGAGGTGGGACCAATGTGAACTACCGAAAAAAAGACTGATGGAATAAAAGTGCATTACACTACGAGGACAGGACTGTAGCAAAAAAAGTTGGCGGGTCAAGCAGCATCTGTGGAGGAATGGACAGATGACGTTTCGGGTCAGGACCCTTCTTCAGACTAACTGGAACCAATGGGTTTTTTTGTTCTTAAACTAAGCCGAAGCCCAGAAGGACAAGTTGCAACATTGGATGCATATCATAGCCAGTAAAGAAACATTGAAAAAAAAATCTGTTTAAAGAACGAGTGAAATTTTAAGTTATGCCCGTTATGGATGTCTGTATCTATTCTCTGTATATTAAAGATCACTAGCTATTGGATCATAAATTGGCAACAAATCTGTAATAAACAACCTTCAATTGAGTTTTGATACAAGCTACGTTGAAATATGTCAGTATTTGCTGATGCCAATTATGAAAACTGGTATTTTTTCATATTTCCCCCACTGTAAGGGGCCATTCAGACCATAGTACATAACCACTTGCAGAGGGCCCATATCAATGCCATTCTCGCAACATTTCCCATTAACTGATTCTCTCAAATGCCCAAAACAGTGATCACCCAGAGGGAAGAACGGAGAAGATGGGGGGTTAAGTGAGGTATAAGCTGATGGCCTGGAACTTGCAGGAATCAGGAAAGAGGTGCAACTCTGGACCATCAGCACTTGAATGCAGGATTAAAGCAGGATACTCGTTGATGTCAAATACCAAAGCACACCATATCACCCATTTATTTTGTTTAATCCCCTCTGGATTTCCATGGTGCAGGTGACAGCCCCTCCACCCCCTCGCTTTACTTCTTTACAGTGGACCTGCAACAAGTTAACCCACTTATAGTTTCAGAGTCCACAAAGCTGTAATTCTATCTATTGTGTAATTTCAAAATTAAAATAACTGCATGCCTCGGTGGGTAGATGTTTACATTATTGTCCCTATGAATTGAAATTATGCAAAGGAGGTATTAAATTATCAGAGGGTGACATGAGACTGCAGATGCTGGAATACTGAGCAAAAAAACAAACTGCAAGAGGAACTCAGCAGATCAGAAAGCAACTGGTGAGGGAAATACACAGATGATATTTTGATTGGGACTGTTCTTCAGTCTGAAAGAGGGCCCCCAATATGGCCCAAAGCCATTTCCAGCTATTTCCCTCTGCCTGACCAATCTGAGTTCTTCCAGATTTTTTTTTAACTTAAAATTGTCTAATTTGTACTTACACCAAGAGCTATATTCAATCAAAATCGCTATCCATCACCCTTGGACAAAGGCAAATGCAATGCTAGCATTTATTTCAAGAGGGCTAGGATGTAATGCTGAGGTTCAACAAGGTGCTGGCCAGACTGCATTTGGAGCATTGTGAGCAATTTTGGGCACCATATCTGAGGAAGGATGTGCTGGCCCTGGAGAGGGTCCAGTGGAGGTTTACAAGAATGATCCCGGGAATGAATGGGTTAACATATGAAGAGCGCTTGACAGCACTGGGCCTGCACTCGCTGGAGTTTAGAAGAATAAGGGGGGGGGGGGCCTCATTGAAACGTACCGAATAGTGAAAGGCTTGGTTAGAGTGGATGTGGAGAGGATGTTTCCACTAGTGGGGAAGAGTCTAGGACTAGTGGTCATCGCCTCAGAATTAAAGGACGTTCCTTTAGGAAGGAGATGAGGAGGAATTTCTTTAGTCAGAGGGTGGTGAATCCGTGGAATTCTTTGCCACAGAAGGCTGTGGAGGCCAAGTCGGTGGATATTTTTAAGGCAGAGATAGATAGATTCTTGATTAGTACGGGTGTCCGGGGTTATGGGGAGAAGGCAGGAGAATGGGGTTAGGAGGGATATATCGATCAGCCATGATTGAATAGCGGTGTAGACTTGATGGGCCGAATGGCCTAATTCTGCTCCTTTCTCTTATGACCTGATGGACAAAATATTGGCTTAGCAATTTAAATTTAAATTAATTGTTCACGATATTTTTATATTGTCCTATAATGTACCTTGCATTACTAGGATGGTAATGTGTGGCATGGAAGCGCTTTAATTCTTCCCACGCAAGCTCGGGTATTTGCAAAGGGTCACCTCCAGATATCACCGAGTAGGTATGATCAGGTAGAAGCTTGTTTTGTAAGTGTTGAGCATACAGATTCTCATTGTTGGCCTGAAACGAAAAGGCAGATGATGTAAATAGGAATAAAATTAAATTGAGTTTCCTAATAACCATAAACTGAGAAAGTCTGTTATTTTTGTAAAGAGGACGGCTAAAGCATTTAATGGTTCCAGGGTGGCAGATGGAGTCATACGCGCCCTTTGGCCCAACTTGCCCACACCAACCAACATGTCCCATCAACACTTCTCCCACCTGCCTCCGTTTGGCTCATATCTCTCGAAACCTATCCTGTCAAGTATCTGTCTGAATGCTTTTTAAACGTTGCGATATGACCTGCCTCAACTACCCCCTCTGGCAGCTTGTTCCATACACCCACCACCCTTTATGTAAAAAAGCTAACCCTCAGATTCCTATTAAATCTATCCCCCCTCACCTTAAACCTATGACCTCTGGTTCTCGATTCCCCAGCTCTGGGCTAGAGACTGTGCGTCAACCTGATCTATTCCTCTCATGATTTTGTACACATCTATAAGATCACCTCTCATCCTCCCGCACTTCAAGGAATAGAGTCCTGGCCTGCTCAACCTCGCCCTATATCTCAGGCCCTCAAGTGCTGGCAGCATCCTTGTATCCCGAATCCCGATCGATCCCGATCGTAACTAGGAAAATTGACAGGGGAGAGCCGGTGGATGTGGTGTACCTTGTCTTTCAGAAAGCCTTCGACAAGGTCCCACATAGGAGATTGGTGGGCAAAATTAGAGCACATGGTATTGGAGGTAGGGTACTGACATGGATAGAAAGTTGGTTGACAGACAGAAAGCAAAGAGTGGGGATAAATGGGTCCCTTTCAGAATGGCAGGCAGTGACTAGTGGGGTACCGCAAGGCTCGGTGTTGGGACAGCAGCTATTTACAATATACATCAATGACTTGGATGAAGGGATTAAAAGTACCATTAGCAAATTTGCCGATGATACAAAGCTAGGTGGCAGTGTGAACTGTGAGGAAGATGCTATGAGGTTGCAGGGTGACTTGGACAAGTTGTGTGAGTGGGAGGATGCATGGCAGATGCAGTTTAATGTGGATAAGTGTGAGGTTATCCACTTTGGTGGTAAGAATAGGAAGGCAGATTATTATTTGAATGGTGTCAAGTTAGGAAAAGGGGACGTACAACGTGATCTGGTTGTCTTAGTGCATCAGTCACTGAAAGGAAGCATGCAGGTACAGCAGGCAGTGAAGAAAGCCAATGGAATGTTGCCATTCATAACAAGAGGAGTTGAGTATAGGAGCAAAGAGGTCCTTCTGCAGTTGTACAGGGCCCTAGTGAGACCGCACCTGGAGTACTGTGTGCAGTTTTGGTCTCCAAATTTGAGGAAGGATATTCTTACTATTGAGGGCGTGCAGCGTAGGTTTACTAGGTTAATTCCCGGAATGGCGGGACTGTCATATGTTGAAAGACTAGAGCGACTAGGTTTGTATACACTGGAATTTAGAAGGATGAGAGGGGATCTTATCGAAACGTATAAGATTATTAAGGGGTTGGACATGTTAGAGGCAGGAAACATGTTCCCAATGTTGGGGGAGTCCAGAACCAGGGGCCACAGTTTAAGAATAAGGGGTAGGCCATTTAGAACAGAGATGAGGAAAAACTTTTTTAGTCAGAGAGTTGTGAATCTGTGGAATTCTCTGCCTCAGAGGGCAGTGGAGGCCAATTATCTGAATACATTCAAGAGAGAGCTAGATAGAGCTCTTAAGGATAGCGGAGTCAGGGGGTTTGGGGAGAAAGCAGGAACGGGGTACTGATTGAGAATGATCAGCCATGATCACATTGAATGGCGGTGCTGGCTCGAAGGGCCGAATGGCCTACTCCTGCACCTATTGTCTATTGTCCATTGATCCCGAATATGGGTGCCACCTGTACGGAGTTTGTACGTTCTCCCTGTGGGTTTTCTCCAAGATCTTTGGTTTGCTTCCACACTCCAATATAGGTTAATTGGCTTGGAAAATGTAAAAATTGTCCCTAGTGGGTATAGGATGGTGTTAATGTGGGGATCGCTGGTCGGCGCAGACCCGGTGGGCCGAAAGGGCCTGTTTCCGCGCTGTTTCTCTAAACTAAATCTCTAAACTAAATGTTCTCTGCACCCTTTCCAGCTTGACAGCATCTTTCCTCTAACATGGTGCCCAAAACTGAACACATTATTCTAAATGTGGTCTCACCAACATCTTATATAACTGCAACATGACTTCCCAACTTCTCTACTCAACACGCTAACTGATGAAGCCCAATGTGCCAAAATATGCCTGTTTGACAACCCTATCTACCTGTGGCACCTCTTTCAAGGAACTATGTACCTGCACTCCTAGATTCCTCTGCTCTACTACACTCCCCAGAGCTCTACCAGTCACTGTATAGGTCCTGTCCATGTTAAACTTCTCAAAATGCAACCCCTCACATTTCTCAGTATTAAATTCCATCAAACATTCCTTATCCCACGTGCCCAATTGATCAAGAACTTGCTGCAATTTTTGACAACCGTCTCAGTATCTACAATCCCACCCACTTTTGTGTCAGTAGCATTTAACTTAGCAACCTGCTCCAACATTCAATAAGCGCCCAATGAACAAGACATTAAATGGAAAGAATCTGAATGTTATACTACCATGAAAGGTGAGATGGTGTGAGGAGCATTACAAGGATCGCTGTGTACATGAAAAAGCAATCCTAAAAGGCTACTTGCACTCATACAAACTTCAAACAACCAAATGACTAACAATGAATCCCACAAATACCTACGGAGATATTTTGAAGCATTCATTTGCCAACTTTTCTATAAAATTTTAGTCTGTATTTGAACACCACAAACGTGCATCGTGTTCAAGTTAAATTATAATTTATGAAGACTTACAAATACGCCTTTCATTTCATTGAACACAACTCCTTTAAAGACAAGTGGTGATGATTGATCACCAGCAATTTCGTGTTCCAGCCTCCATCCTTCTTGCCTGAAGACAGATAAAGTCAATACTAATATACAAAACATGTACAAAAGTACACAAAAACGATGTGTAACAAATATAAAAGGCATACTTAACAAGTTTACATCTTACCAGAAGTCCAATTCTCTTAGGCAAGGAAAGAAGACAGCATCAAGGTAAACAGAGAGAAGATTCTGAAAATCCTTGGAGTTTTGTGTGGAAAATGGATACATTGTGTAGTCACTTGCTGCAAAGACCAAGAAAATAAAAATTCAAATCTACTTTTCTTTGGTGCTGTTGAGTTATTCATTCTATTACCTCCACCCTCACTAGTACCAATCTCAAACTATATTTTACAGTAATCTCAATAACACACGCACAAAATCAATACTGACCTGTGAAGGCATTCATGAAAGTAGAAAGGGATCGGGTCAACATTTTGAAGAAAGGATCTCTAATTTGATATTTTTCAGAGCCACAAAGTACTACATGTTCTAGAATATGCGGCACACCTGTGCTGTTGAGTGGCGTGGTACGGAATTGCACACTGAAAGATAACATACACAGGACCACAATGTCAGATGATTATGATATGTACTTCACAAAACAACATTAGGGTCGTTAAGTCTCATTAAAAGCCTTAGATAATCTCAGTTTCCCATCTGCCATCGCATTCCATTGTATACTTCATCAACCTAAATCTTCAAAGATTAGCAGGGCACCCAGTGTGTTTTCTACATGAAAAATGTCTTTTTTAACAATACTTCATAGATAAATTAGTTATCATTTAGGGCTACAATATTTATGATTTGTGATACTCAACGCTGGTAATATATTTTCCAGAATAGGAAATGCCTTCATTAGTGTAGGGTTAAAATACTGAAATTCCCTTCAGATCAACACAGCGGAAGGACCGGCATCAGAAGAATTGCAGCAGTTTGAGAAGATGGCTCCAGCACTTCTCAAGGGCAATCAAGGGGTTGATCTCACCAGTACTGCCCAAAGCCCATCAACAATTAGAATGCAGATGTTATAATTGCACAATGAGATAATCATAATCAGATATGATCATACAATGCACCAGAATGTTTACATTAAGTATGCCATTGCAATAAATTACCTGAACAGGTTGTTTGGATCATCCCTTGCCACATGCAAATGCTGAGCTCCTGTATTATCATCACTAAGTTTAACTGCTGTCAGGAAAAGATCAGGAACAGCTGTAACCTGTGGAAAGTAAAGATTACTCTTAAAAACGCAGCACTGATTTTTACCGTATTTGCACTCCTTTAAGAATGAAAAAGCAGACCCAAACATAACGATTACTGTCCCTTATACAGTATAGCAGATTAATCAGCATTTTAACAATATTTATAAACCTCATACTCAACATTAAACGGAAATGTGAGAAACACTTTGCACGATCACACACATTATTCTGTTTTGTTGATGCATAATGGCTCATTTCATTTAGTGAAGCTTTTTAGAATTAATGTTATGTAACTCACCAATTTCAATACTTTTTTGAATAACTATTTATTCATCAACTTCACGATCGCAAAGAATGCTTTGAATATGTGCAAATAGCAGATGAACTAGAACAGGCTCTGAAAGCAGTTCTTCCCACTAGGAATTTCCATAAGTACGGAATATACAACATGAAGAAGCAGAGCACTTGACCATGCTGACATTTTATAAATGATATCCATTAGTCTCATTCAATTGGAACTCAGCGGGACAGGCAGCATCTCTGGAGGGAAGGAATGGGTGACGTTTCGGGTCGAGACCCTTCTTCAGACCCATTGCTATTCCCCCGTACCCCAAAAATATTCTCCCTTCAAATAAATATTCAATTCCTTTATAGAAATGAGTGAATCTGCTTCAACCAACCATTGATGCAGTACTTTCAGGCCTTACAATTCATTAAACAAATAAAATCATACCCTTAGTTCTTTTGAAATCCCATTTTATCGTCCCAGGACAAATTCACGAAATTACTTCCCCATTAATTCCACACAATTTCCTTTAAAGACTCCCAAAGGCAGGACTGTTGGGGAAAAGTCAGTGGAATAAGATTAATGGATAGCTCTTCCATAGGACCAGAAAAGACATGGCCAAATGGCTCGCTTATTCCACAACCCAAGAAATATCTTAATGGGGTGGAGCTTATTTGAGCACAGGAGTGTTCTGGTTTATTTGTTACTTTTACTCATCCAAACCTAAGCATAAATTTGAACCATATATATGAGGGGATACTATTTCAGGACAATTTTCCATTGCCTTTGTGGTCGAAAGGCTTGGACCACGGCCATTCTGTTCCACGTTCTTAATACTGCAGTGATAAGACAGGTGAAGTTATGAACTCAAATACTGGAATAGAATTTGAACCCCACATCTTTTCTATTAGGAAGCACAAGGGACTGCATATGCTGGAATCTTGAGCAAATAACTAGGTTTTGGAGTAACTCAGCATCTGTGGAGGGAATGAGCAGACAACGCTTCGGGTCAGGACCCTTCTTCAGACTGATGGAGTCTGGGGGAAGTAAAATGAGATGCCGGTTGAGCAAAGTCTACTAAGCAATAAGTGTGCACAGGTACCAGGTGCGGCGGTAAAGAGGTGGGTGATGGGCAGATGGTTGGAGACAGTGACAAAGGCTGGAGGTAAAAAGAAGACAAAACGGTGTCAGGTAGGGAAAGAGGAATAAAATGTAAATCCAGAGGGAAGCATATGAATGAAGGTGTCAGGCAGGAGGGGATAGGAGCAGTCCCGGGTGGTGGGAGAAATGTATGTGCACGGCTAGGGGCTATTGGTGGTGGGGGGGGGGGGGGGAGAGGGGATAGATGTGAGGAGAGGGGAGGGGGGGAAGAGGGGATAGATGTGAGGAGAGGGGAGGGGGGAAGAGGGGATAGATGTGAGGAGTGGAGGGGGAGAGGGGATAGATGTGAGGAGAGGGGACGGGGAGAGGGGACAGATGTGAGGGGGGAAGAGGGGATAGATGTGAGGAGAGGGGGCAGGGAGAGGGGACAGATGTGAGTGGGTGACGTTTCGGGTCGAAACCCTTCATCAATACTTCTACATCTGCCGAAGACCAAGAAAGTTTTCAAATGACAATTCCTATAGATATACCATAGAAAGCATCCTGGCAGCACGGATTGACAACTGCTCTGCAAAAGTTTGTGAGAAATAACAGAGTTGTGGATACAGCCCAGTCCACCATACAAACAGCCTTCCCTCTAGTGACGACCTACCACCTCGCGAAAGGAGCCAACATAACAAAGGACCACTCACATCCCAGTCATTCCCTTTTATCCCCTCTTCTGACAGGCAGAAGGTACAAATGCTTGAAGAAGCGTACCACCAGATTATTGGACCACCTCTTCCCTGCTGTTATTAGACTCAACATTCCTCCCACAGCTGTATTCCCGATTCCTTCAATCCAACTCGTTGGCATCCCTGCACTTTTATATATGCACTCTCTCTGTAGTGGTAACTACACTCTGCATTCTATTTAGTTTCTCTTTGCACTGTTATACACATACACCGATCAGCCAAAACATTATGACCACTGACAGGCAAAGTGAATAACATCAATTATCTTGTTGCAATGGCACCTGTCAAGGGGTTGAATATATTAGGCAGCAAGTGAACAGTCAGTTCTTGAAGTTGATGTTTTGGATGCAGGAAAAATGGGCACGAGTAAAGACCTGCGACTTTGACAAGGGCAAAATTGTTATGGCCAGATGACTGGGTCAGGGCATCTCTGAAATAGCGAGGCTTGTGGGGTGCACCCGGTCAGCAGTGGTGAGTACCTACCGACAATGGTCCGAGGAGGGACAAACCACAAAACGGCAACAGGTGTTGGGCGCCCAAGGCTCATCGATGCACGAGGGCAACAAAGGCTATCCCGTCTGGTCCGAACCGACAGAAGGTCTACTGTGGCACGTCAAAGAAAATTTTACTGGTGGTCACGGGAGGAATGTGTCACAATACACAGTGCATCGCACCCTGCTGCGTATGGGGCTGCACACAGAGGACCAACAGCATATTAGGCCATTGGTCATAATATTTGGGCTCGTCAGACCATAATGTTTTGGCTGATGCGAATCTTGCCAAGATACATGCGAATCTGTATATGGTTTTGATTGCAACCATGTATGGATGTTTTTACGTGGATAGCATGCAAGGTAGTTTTTTCCAGTTTGTCGGTAAACAGGGCAACAATAAACCAACTTCAATTAAAGCCATGCATCATTATGAATTTTAAAGCTTCACATTTTGAAGCGCTTGTTTTCAGGCATCACCGTAAAATAGCATTCTGACTCTGTTCAGACTGACTTTTCATTTCTGAAATAGAGGGAATGTGTTTGTGGCAGGGATGCCATAAAACAGTCGCAAAAGTACAGAGCAAATAAACAAAGTTCTGGAAGAACTCAGAAGTTTCTCAGTATGGTTTCTTTGCTCCTGATTGAAGCATCTGCAGTCTCGTGTAAGCAAAATGATAAACCCTGCCCAGGTAAGTAAACCTAACAAATTCCATTCCAGTTTTCCAGAGGCCCCACAGCAATGCTTCCACAAAATATAGACAATCTCACCAATACAAATTTGACTACCCATTTGTCCCAATCTTGATTGATGGACTTTGTTCTGTGCAGATTTGTTGCCAGGTTGTGCTTACAGAAGTAACTGGGCAGTTTGCAGTAATCCATTGACTGAAATACTTTCATGCTGGTCTCAGATTGTATACATACGAATCTGTTTTGATTAAAATCATCAGAGAGAAAACTACCTGATTTATGGTGAACCCATGAACTTTCTCTCCGACGACATAATGTGTGGCTCTCTCTCTTGCAGAGACGCTGTTCCATCGCCATGAATGACACTTCACAGATCTAGTGGGGGCAAACAATAAATATTTTCAAAATGAACGAAGGCATAAACTTGTTAATCAAAGTTAGAACAATTCTTTTGAATAACGAGATAACAATGCTGCACTGTTCCTGGCGTGGTAGACAACCAAAGGAAAGACTGATTCAATTATGTTTGAGCAGCGTTCATACACAACTATGAAGCCTGCTGCACAACCATAGACTGAAGAAGGGTCTCGACCCGAAACGTCACCTATTCCTTCTATCCAGAGATGCTGCCTGTCCCGCTAAGTTTGCAGTACTGCAGCTTTTTGTATCTATCTATAGGACAGCACTGTTGCATAGCTAGTAGAGCTGCTTCCTCACAGTACCAAAGACCCAGGTTTAATACTGACTGGCGATGTCTGTGCGTGTAGTTTGTACACTTTCCGGTTTCCTCCCACATCCCAATCACGTGCTGCTTTCTAGGCCTCTGCAGATTGCCCCCTGACGTTTAGGGTGTTGATGAGTAAGCGGGATAATACAGAACTAGTGTGAACGGGTGATCAATGGTCAGCATAGACTGCGGTCAAAGGGCCTATTTCCATGCTGTAATTTAAACCAAAACTTAAAAGTAAATTAAAGTCCTGTTTAGGGGTGTAGTATAGAAGGACAAATTAAACTTAGTCCATAGCAGCACCATAATAACCAGTAAAGAAACAAAGCACAAAGTCTTTCAATCAAAAAATTATGGATCGCCCAGCATAAAACGACAAAACGCCTGTTCCGATTAGTCACAGCTGGGTTGATGTCTGCTTCACAGGCCATACTGAAACCAGGATATTAAACCTAAATTCCCAGGAGCAGATTTACCTATTGACCAAGCGTAATCCACTCCATATCTCTGTGATGAGGGCACATTATTGCCAGCATGGAACTGCACTCTTGGGATCGTGGAGAGTTTTAACTACCCCGACGCAGTGTTTCAACCGTCCCGACGGGGGCTTCGACCGCTGGCTGCGGGGGCTTTGATCGCCCCGACTGCCGATGGTTTGACTGCCCTGACCGCAGGAGAACAAAGAGGAAGAAGTTTGAACTTTATTGCCTTCCATCACAGTGAGGAACGTGGAATCCACTGTGGTGGATGTTTATGTTTTTTTTAGAAAATACAGCGCGGAAACAGGCCCTTCGGCCCACCGAGTCCGCGCCGCCCAGCGATCCCCGCACACTAACACAATCCTACACACATTAGGGACAATTTTTACATTTACCCAGTCAATTAACCTACATACGTATCTCTCGATTCATAGAAACAAAGAAAATAGGTGCAGGAGTAGGCCATTCGGCCCTTCGAGCCTGCACCGCCATTCAATATGATCATGGCTGATCATCCAACTCAGTATCCCGTACCTGCCTTCTCTCCATACCCCCTGATCCCTTTAGCCACAAGGGCCACATCTAACTCCCTCTTAAATATAGCCAATGAACTGGCCTCAACTACCTTCTGTGGCAGAGAATTCCACAGATTCACCACTCTCTGTGTGAAAAAAAACTTTCTCATCTCGGTCCTAAAAGACTTCCCCATTATCCTTAAACTGTGACCCCTTGTTCTGGACTTCCCCAACATCGGGAACAATCTTCCTGCATCTAGCCTGTCCAACCCCTTAAGAATTTTGTAAGTTTCTATAAGATCCCCCCTCAATCTTCTAAATTCCAGCGAGTACAAACCAAGTCCATCCAGTCTTTCTTCATATGAAAGTCCTGCCATCCCAGGAATCAATCTGGTGAACCTTATCTGTACTCCCTCTATGGCAAGAATGTCTTTCCTCAGATTAGGAGACCAAAACTGTACGCAATACTCCAGGTCTGGTCTCACCAATGCCCTGTACAACTGCAGCAGAACCTCCCTGCTCCTATACTCAAATCCCCTCGTTATGAATGACAACATACCATTCGCTTTCTTCACTGCCTGCTGCACCTGCATGCCTACTTTCAATGACTGGTGTACCACGACACCCAGGTCTCGTTGCATCTCCCCTTCTCCTAATCGGCCACCATTCAGGTAATAGTCTGCTTTCCTGTTCTTGCCACCAAAGTGGATAACCTCACATTTATCCACATTATACTGCATCTGCCATGTCTTTGCCCACTCACCTAACCTATCCAAGTCACGTTGCAGCCTCCTAGCATCCTCCTCACAGCTAACACTGCCCCCCAGCTTCGTGTCATCCGCAAACTTGGAGATGTTGCATTCAATTCCCTCGTCCAAATCATTAATATATATTGTAAATAGCTAGGGTCCCAGCACTGAGCCTTGCGGTACCCCACTAGTCACTGCTTGCCATTCTGAAAAGGACCCGTTTATTCCTACTCTTTGCTTCCTGTCTGCCAGCCAGTTCTCTATCCACATCAATACTGAACCCACAATACCGTGTGCTTTAAGTTTGCATACTAATCTCTTAGTATGTCCCTAAATACCACCAAGACCAAGGAGCTGATCATCAACTTCCGTAGGTCACATAACGGGGAATATGCCCCGATCTCTATCAACGGGGACAGTGTGGAGAGAGTGTCCAGCTTCAAGTTTCTGGGCACTCACATTTCGGAGGACCTAACATGGTCCAATAACACTGCTGCGCTGGTCAAGAAGGCACAACAAAGACTGTTCTACTTAAGAACACTGAAAAAGTCTGGTCTACCCCAACAGCTGCTGACGACCTTCTACCGCTGCACCATCGAGAGCATCCTAACGCATGGCATCCCTGTGTGGTACCTCAGCTGCACGGAGGCAGAAAGGAAAGCTCTACAGCGGGTAGTCCATAGAGCTCAGAGGGCCATCGGAACACAGCTACCAGACTTAGAGGGCATCTACAACACACGATGCCTCAAAAAAGCCACCAGCATCCACAAAGACTCTTCACACCCCTGCAACAGTCTGTTCGAACTCCTTCCATCGGGCACATGATGCAAGGCCTTCTACGCCCGCACCTCCAGACTCAGGAACAGCTTCATCCCCAGGGCCATAGCTGCTATGAACCGGTCCTGCTGAGCCGGATGGCCACAACGCATAGATCAACTTGCACTTTACCCTGTCCAAAACTGTTACAACTGTTTCGTTTCGTTGGGTTGCTGCTGTCTAAATTACTTAAATTATTGCATCGTATGGGGGGCGCATTCCCAATCTCGTTGTACCCCTGGGTACAATGACAATAAAGATATATTGTATTGTATAGTATTGTATTATGTGGGACTAGCCCCTAGAGCTCTATCTAACTCTCTCATAACTCCATCCAGTGATTTGGCTTTCATTGCCCTCTGTGGCAGAAAATTCCACAAATTCACAACTCTCTGGGTGAAAAAGTTTTTTCTCACCTCAGTTTTAAATGGCCTCCCCTTTATTCTAAGACTGTGTCCCCTGGTTCTGGACTCGCCCAACATTGGGAACATTTTTCCTGCATCTAGCTTGTCCAGTCCTTTTATAATTTTTTAATGTTTCTATAAGATAACTTAGTATGGTTGTGTGGTAACTCAAATTTCATTGTACCTTAACTGGCACATTTGACAATAAACTGACCTTGAAACCTTGAAACAGACCAAGTGTTTCCAAGTCTGAAGAAGGGTCCTGACCTGAAACGTCACCCATCTTTTTTCTGCCTGACCTGATGCTGCCCGACCCACTGAGTTACACTTTCTGTCTATCCAAGTGTTTCCGCAGCCCATCAACCGAGCTCAGGTCAACTGTGTAGGAATGAACTGCTGTTGCTGGTTTTAATCGAAGATAGACACAAAAGTAACTTAGCGGGATAGGTAGGCATTGGACCCCCCCCAAGACACTAGATCCCCCCCAGACACTAGATCCCCCCCAGGCACTGGACCCCAGGCCTCCACACACAGGACCCCCCCCCCCCCCAGACACTGGGACCCCCAGACACTGGGACCCCCAGATACTGGGACCCCCAGACACTGGGACTCCCAGACACTGGGAACCCCCCCAGACACTGGGACCCCCAGACACTGGGACTCCCAGACACTGGGACCCCCAGATACTGGGACTCCCAGACACTGGGAACCCCCCCAGACACTGGGACCCCCAGACACTGGGACCCCCAGACACTGGGACTCCCAGACACTGGGAACCCCCCCAGACACTGGAACCCCCCCAGACACTGGAAGCCCAGACCCCCAGGCCCAGACACTGGAGCCCCCCAGGCCCAGACACTGGAAGCCCAGACCCCCAGGCCCAGACACTGGAGCCCCCCAGGCCCAGACACTGGACCCCCCGCTCACCGGGCCGCGGGTCGCAGCAGTAGCCGCCGCCAGAGCCTGCTGACGGAAGCCGCGCTGACCATCATCATCATCATGATGCCGCCGCCTCTTCCCCGCAGACGCCGACTGCGCGCGCAATCAACTGAGCACCCGGACCCGGCTGCTCGACAGGCACCAGCTTCTGCACATGCGCGCAGGAACCGGGTCCGGCAGCCGCTCATGCGCAGTGGGATCGTACCTGGGCCCGGCAGCCGTTCGTGCGCACTGGAGCCGGGCCCGGCACCCACTCATGCGCACTGGAGGCGAGCCCGGCATGCGCTCATGCGCCTCTCATGCTTTTCGTCTCAAAACCGGTGAGATTTTCTCTCCACAGTTGCTGCCCGTCCCGCTGAGTTACTCCAGCATTTTGTGCCTATCTGAGGTGCCTATCTGAGGTGCCTATCTGAGGTGCCTATCTGAGGTGCCTATCTGAGGTGCCTATCTGAGGTGCCTATCTGAGGTGCCTATCTGAGGTGCCTATCTGAGGTGCCTATCTGAGGTGCCTATCTGAGGTGCCTATCTGAGGTGCCTATCTGAGGTGCAAACCAGAGGTGCAAACCAGAGGTGCAAACCAGAGGTGCAAACCAGAGGTGCAAACCAGAGGTGCAAACCAGAGGTGCAAACCAGAGGTGCAAACCAGAGGTGCAAACCAGAGGTGCAAGATGGACCACTCCGTCGAAATTGCCTGTACTGAAGTGTAGTGCGCGAAGGAGCGTTACGGCCGCCATTTTAGTAAGCAAACCCCGCCGTTCGCTCTGCCTCTCGCAGTGTAATCAGTGTTGTGGGGGAACAGTATGTTTGATGATACCATAAAAATGCAGAATATATCTCATCTATCAACTCACAGATTTTTGTTATTTTTCTTTTCAAATGTTTCTGCCTACTAAGGCTAGGCTTGTATACACTGGAATTTAGAAGGATGAGAGGGGATCTCATCGAAACGTATAAGATTATTAAGGGGTTGGACACGTTAGAGGCCGGAAACATGTTCCCAATGTTGGGGGAGTCCGGAACAATGGGCCACAGTTTAAGAATAAGGGGTAGGCCATTTAGAACTGAGATGAGGAAAAACTTTTTCAGTCAGAGAGTTGTGAATCTGTGGAATTCTCTGCCTCAGAAGGCAGTGGAGGCCAATTCTCTGAATGCATTCAAGAGAGAGCTAGATAGAGCTCTTAAGGATAGTGGAGTCAGGAGATATGGGGAGAAGGCAGGAACGGGGTACCGATTGAGAATGATCAGCCATGATCACATTGAATGGCGGTGCTGGCTTGAAGGGCCGAATGGCCTACTCCTGCACCTATTGTCTATTGTGAAATGGAGCCATGACGGACTGCGGTTTCTAGGGTCGAATGGTCTATCTCGCTCTGCTCTGTTATCTTCGGTGTAAACCAGGATCTGTGCAGTTCCTTCCTACACGAGGTCTGGTGTCTGATGAAAGAAAGAGAAACTGCTTGGAGGAACCCAACCTACTTTCCTCTCCTTATCGCTTCCATTGTCTCATAGAAACATAGAAACATAGAAAAATAGGTGCAGGAGTAGGCTATTCGGCCCTTTGAGCCAGCACCGCCATTCAATATGATAATGGCTGATCATCCAAAATCAATACAGTATCCTGTTCCTGCTTACTGTATTTCCCATAATCCCTTCACAAAATGCTGGAGTAACTCAGCAGGTCAGGCAGTATCTCAGGAGAGAAGGAATGGGCGACGTTTCGGGTCGAGACCCTTCTTTCTATTTTTGTTTTTGTTTTTTTTACGGGTTGTTGCAGAGTGAGTGGAGGGCTGCAAGTTCAGGATGGGAGAGGTTAGAGTTAGTCAGGGGAGTGGAGAATTTGAGGCGGTTAATGTCACGCCGGCAGTTGGAGATGACAAGTTCTAGTGAGGGTAGTTGGCCAACCAGGGGGATCCAAGAGGAGGGGTCCGTTGGAGCCTTTAGCCCTAAAGCTAAATCTAACTCTTCAGTGAATCGACCTCCACTGCCTTCCGTGGCAGAGAATTCCATAGATTCACAACTCTCTGGATGGAAAAGTCTTTCCTCATCTCAGTCCTAAATGGCCTACTCCTTAATTTTAAACTGTGACCCCTGGGTCTGGACATTCCCAGCTGAGCACATTTTCTGCACTCGTGTCTTTTTAATATTCAACAGATTTTTGATAACCTACTCATGGGCCAATCTGTATTCAAAACATTGTCAGGAACACACGGGGCTAGGAATCCTGTGGCACATCACATGCCTGTTGTGCTCTAGAGTGCCTGCTAAATGTAAAAGATGTTTCCAAGTGTAATGTGAAATTGAACAGTTGCATCACTTCACACTTTTTTGAGTTTGGCAACTAAGAAAGCACACCAACGCCTTTAATTCCTTAGCAGGCTCAGGAAGTTCACCATGGCCCCTACATCTCTCACTAACTTCTACACATGCACTGCAGAAAGCATTTAATCAGGATGCATCACAGCTTGGTTTGGGAACAGCTCCATCCAAGACCGCAGGAAATTGCAGCGAATTGTGGATGCAGCCCGGACCATCAAGCAAACCATCCTCCCTTCTATTGATTCAATTTACACATTACGCTGCCTCGACGGCCAGCAGCATAATCAAGGACATGTCGCACCCTGGCCACACCCTCTTCCCACCTCTCCCATCAGTTAAAAGGTAGAGAAGTGCGAAAACGCACACCTCCAGATTCAGGGACATTTTATTCCCAGCTGTTATCAGGCAACTGAATCATCCTACGACAACCGGAGAAAAGTGTTGAACTAATAATAATAATAATAATATAATAATAATAATATTCATTTATTGTCGTTGCAACAAGTGCAACGAAATTAAAAAATAGCAATCCTGACGGTGCGTAAAAAACATATATGCAAAACAAATAAATACCAATATATTAAATACAAAAGTTTTAACAGTGTGACCTATTGCAGAAAGTAGTGTTCAGTTCTCGTATGGCCCTGGGGTAAAAACTGTTCTTGAGTCTGTTTGTTCGGGATTTGATCGACCTGAAATGTCGACCAGAGGGCAGAAGAACAAACAGACGGTGGCCGGGGTGGGATGGGTCTTTTATTATTTTTCCTGCTCTACTGAGGCAGCGCAGGCTGAACAGGTGCTCCAGGGAGGGCAGTGAGCAGCCGATGATCTTCTGGGCCGTCGTGATGTCCCTCTGAAGGACCTTCCTGTCCTTTTCTAAGCAGCTGGCATACCATGTGGTTATACAGTATGCCAGCACAGTCTCGATGGAGCAGCGATAGAAGGACATCATGAGCTTCTCCTGCAGGTTGGTCTTCCTGAGGATCCTCAGGAAGTGGAGTCTCTGCTGTGCCTTCTTCACTGTGGTAATGGTGTTGGTAGACCAGGTAAGATCCTCTGCGATGTGCGTACCCAGGAACCTAAAGCGGGTACCCTTTCCACACAGACCCCATTGATGTAGAGTGGGTCGTGTTCTGCACTGGTTTTCCTGTAGTCTATTATAAGTTCCTTTGTTTTGGAGGAGTTCAGGACAAGATTGTTCACTGAACACCATGCTGCCAACCTTTGGATTTCATCCCTGTAGGCTGTCTCATCTCCTCCTGAGATGAGTCCAACCACAGTCGTGTCATCCGCGAACTTGATGATGGTGTTGGTGGGATGGGTGGGGGCGCAGTCGTGAGTGTAGAGGGAGTAAAGGATGGGGCTCAACACACAGCCCTGTGGTGAGCCGGTGCTCAGTGTAATGGTGGAGGAGAGGTGAGGGCCTATTTTGACGGTCTGGGGGCGGTTGGTCAGGAAGTCCTTGATCCATTGGCAGATGGTTTGGGAAAATCCAAGGTCAGAAAGTTTGGTAACCAGTCTGCTCGGGATGACTGTGTTAAAGGCAGAGCTGAAGTCTAGGAAGAGCATCCTCACATAGCTCCCCTGGTGTTCAAGGTGGGTCAGTGCAGTGTGAAGAGCAGTGGCGATGGCATCCCCTGTAGACCTATTTGCTCTGTAGGCAAACTGGTATGGGTCAAAGGTGGGTGGGAGGCTGGCTTTGATGTGCTGCAGGACCAGCCTCTCGATGCACTTTGTGATGACCGGTGTGAGAGCTACCGGACGGTAGTCGTTAAGGCCGCTGATGACAGACTTTTTCGGCAGTGGGATGATTGTGGCGGACTTCAGGCAGGGGGGGATGGTGGATTTTAAAAGGGACAGGTTGAAGATTTTTGTGAAGACCTCAGATAATTGGTCTGCACATTCCTTCAGCACTCTTCCCGTCACCATCGGGGCCTGCAGCTTTCCTGGGATTCACTGCTCTGAGCACGCGCTTAACATCATTCTCCTGCACAGTGAAGATGTGGTTGTCAGGTGCTGGAGAGGGTGTTATGTCTGCCACTGTAGCTTTCACCTCGAAACGAGCAAAGAAACAGTTAAGTTCCTCTGCCAGTGATGCGTCGGCAGTCGTGCGGTTGCTGGTCTTGTAGTTGGTGATGTGCTGGATGCCTTGCCATACCCGCCGTGGGTCATTGTTGGTGAAGTGGTCCTCAATCTTCCTCATGTAGGACGCTTTGGCATCCTTGATGCCTCTCTTCAGGTTGGTTCTAGCAGCACTGTATAGAGCTCTATCACTAGACCTGAAGGCGGTGTTATGGTCCTTGAGGAGAGACCTGACATCCTTCGTCATCCAGGGCTTCTGATTGGGATACAACCGGATACGTTTGTCGACGGTGACATTGTCAACACAGTTTTGGATGTAGCAGAGTACAGCTGATGTGTACTCCTCCAAGTCCTGATCCTCAAAAATATCCCAGTTGGTCCTTTCAAAGCAATCCTGCAGCTGCGAGGAAGCTCCTTCAGGCCATGTCTTAACAGTCTTTATGGTGACTGGAGCTTTCCTCCTGAGTGGGGTGTATGCTGGAGTTAAGAATATGGACAGGTTGATCTGACTGCCCTAGGTGTGGTAGTGGTGCTGACCTGAAACCCTTCTTAATGTTAGAATAAACCTTGTCTAGTGTGTTTTTCCCCTGGTAGTACATCTTATATGTTGTTCAAATTTCGGGAGAACTGTCTTTAGGTCTACATGGTTAAAGTCCCCGGCTATGATGTGGACTGCTTCTGTATATGTGCTCTGTTGTGAGTTTATTGCACCGAGCAGGTAGCCTAAAGCTGTGCTAGCGTTAGCATTTGGTGGGATGTAGACTGCTATCTACCTCAATGGTGACCCTCGGACTATCGTTGATCGGACTTTGCTGGCTTTACCTTGCACTAAACATTATCTCCTTGTGTAAATGGTTCGATTGAAATCATGTTTTGTCTTTCTGTTAACTGGTTAGCACACATGGTATGCCAGCTGCTCAGAAAAGGACAGGAAGGCCCTTCAGAGGGTCATCACGACGGCCCAGAAGATCATCGGCTGCTCACTGCCCTCCCTGGAGCACCTGTTCAGCCTACACTGCCTCAGTAGAGCAGGCAAAATAATAAAAGATCCATCCCACCCCGGCCACCGTCTGTTTGTTCATCTGCCCTCTGGTCGACGTTTAAGGTCCATCAAATCCCGAACAAACAGACTTAAGAACAGTTTTTACCCCAGGGCCATACGAGAACTGAACACTACCTTTGCACTAGGCAACACCGTTAAAAAATCTTGTACTTAATATAATTGTATTTAATTGTATTTATGTATTTATTTGTTTTTGCATTTATTGCATATATGTTTGTACGCACCGTCAGGATTGGCTATTTTTTTAATTTCGTTGTACTCGTTGCAATGACAATAAATGAATATTATTATTATTATTATTATCAAAAGCTTTTCACTGTATCTCGGTACACGTGACAATAAACTATACAAAAGTCCATTTGCCATTGTCCATTTTCCCAGTTGATCTAAATTCCGCTATAATTTAGACAACTTCACATTCCACCAGACCACCAATTTTGTTGTTATCTGCAAGGTCTGCAATCATGCCACCTACATTCGGATCTAAGTTGCTTTTATCAAAATATCACAAACAGCAATGGATCCAAACCTAATGCCTGTGGCACCAAACTGCTCACAGGCTTTCAATTTGAAAAACATCCCTCCACTAGTCAGGGGTTATGGGAAGAAGGCAGTAGAATGGGTTAGGAGGGAGAGATGAATCACCCATGGTTGAATGACAGAGTAGACCTGATGAGTCGAATGGCCTAATTCTGCTCCTATCACATAAACTTACTACCCCAATGGTTCCTTTCCACCAAGCAAATTTTGTATCCAGTTGGTGAGCTCACGATGGATTCGTAATCGATCCTTGTCTAAATGCAGTGTAAGAAAATAACTGCAAATGCTGGTACAAATCGAAGGTATTTATTTACAAAATGCTGGAGTAACTCAGCAGGTCAGGCAGCATCTCAGGAAAGAAGGAATGGGTGACGTTTCGGGTCGAGACCCTTCTTTGAGACCCTTGTCTAAATGCAGATACATCACATCTAGAATCCCCTCCAGTGTAAGGCCCTGGGAGTGTTGAATAGAGGGACTTATAGGTGCAGGGATATAGTTCCACAAAAGTGGTGACAGAAGTAGACAGGGTGTTAAATAAGTCATTTAGCACACTTGCCTTCATCGGTCTGGCTTTTAAGTAGATTGAGTTGGATGTCGAGTTGTAACTGTTCATAACTTTGGTAAGGCGACATTTAGAGTACTGTGTACATTTCTGATAGGTCTACTGTAGAAAGAACGTAATTAAACTTGAAGGGATGCAAAAAAAGATTTACAATTATGTTACCAGTGATGGAGGGTTTGAGTTGCTGGATAGGCTATGATTCATAATTGGAACGAGCTACTAGAGGAAGTGGTGGAGGCAAGTACAATGATGAGATTTAAAAGATGCCTGGATATGCTCCGATACGATCCGATAGAACTTTATTTAACCCAGGAGAGAAATTGGTCTGCCAACAGTCATAAAGCACAACACGATACATGAAACATGAATTTAAAGTGACGAGTGGAAAGTTCAGAATTGGGGTGGGGGGGGAGGGGGAAGGGAGTCAGTCTGCCCCACGACAGAAGGGGGAGGAGTTGCACAGTTTGATAGCCACAGGAAATAAGGATCTCCTGTGGCGTTCTGTGCAGCATCTTCGTGGAACCAATCGGTTGACCAGTGTGTCATGGAGGGGGTGAGCTGCATTATCCAAGATGCTCCGCAATTTGAGGTGCATCCTCCAAGACCATCTTCGGATATCCAACAAAGTCATTGGTACTTGGATATGAAAGGTTTGGAGGGAACATGGGCCAGGTGCTGACATGGACGGCAGCCAAAGACAAGAGCTATGAGGTAGTTAACAGCACCAACTACTATGGCATCTGCCTAATATATTTAAAGACAAGCTTTATTACAGTATCTTTAAAGATTTAGATTTAGATTCTACAGCGCGGAAACAGGCCCTTTCGGCCCACCAAGTCCGCGCCGCCCAGTGATCACCGCACATTAACACTATCCTACACACACCAGGGACAATTTTTACATTTACCCAGTCAATTAACCTACAATCCTGCACGTCTTTGGAGTGTGGGAGGAAACCGAAGATCTCAGAGAAAACCCACGCAGGTCACGGGGAGAACGTACAAACTCCATACAGACGGCGCCCGTAGTCAGGATCGAACCTGAGTCTCCGGCGCTGCATTCGCTGTAAGGCAGCAACTCTACCGCTGCGCCACCGTGCAGAACTTAAGATTCCTTGGTATTTGCAATAAGTTGAAGTTTTTAATTAAATTTTCAGTATTAATATGAAAGAACACAATGAAAGACCATGCACATGTGCCTGAAATAATTCTGTTCCATGCATAAACTGCCAGTAAATATTGCAACCTTATGTGCCATGGTATACACAATTAAAGAAATTCATCGGACAACTGTAAATTTTGAGGTCTTAAAATAGCGTCCTAAATTTGTGTGTGATGAGAGGCCGCAGGCACTTGTAGTAGTGCTGCATAGCCATGAGTAAAGGTCATCAAATTGCTGCAAGGTTCTCAATCTTGGAACAAGCAATGCACCCCCTGTATTGGAAACATCTAATAAAAAACAATTCAGTCTTGACTGCAAGATTGTTTCACCCTGAGACAAACTGCCATTGGATGGTATTTCAGTGTATCATCATATCATCATCATATATATACAGCCGGAAACAGGCCTTTTCGGCCCTCCAAGTCCGTGCCGCCCAGCGTTCCCCGTACATTAACACTATCCTACACCCACTAGGGACAATTTTTTTACATTTACCCGGCCAATTAACCTACATACCTGCACGTCTTTGGAGTGTGGGAGGAAACCGAAGATCTCGGAGAAAACCCACGCAGGTCACGGGGAGAACGTACAAACTCCTTACAGTGCAGCACCCGTAGTCAGGATCGAACCTGAGACCTTGGCAAATTCACACATGTCCTTTATTGCTTCTACTTCCAGGGTTCTTGTATGGAAAGAGCCAAAAAAAACCTTTGAATGTGAAAGGACCGCCGAGACTGTTTACCTTGTTGTAGATGTGAAGCTACTTACTGAATTTCACGAGGGAATGATTTCTCAGAAATACGCTGCTCCAGAAGCTGGAAGTTGTGTCAATGTAGACCTGCTAATGTTTAGAGTTAACATTAGTCAAAGAGGAGAGAGAGAGTAATGACACAATATGAAAGCCTGTTCAAGTACAACACAAAGGAGGGGGATCTCGCATTACAAATTAAGATAGACGGCATCCAGAATAGAATGCATTCATTCAGAATATCTTATTGGCAAATAATGATCACATTGACTCCAAAAATATTTACAAAAACTTTGAATAAATCTCATTAACCGAGATGATTACTGTTTTTAAAACCTAATTATTTCACGTGACTGCTTAGATTAAAATGTAAGAGGACTGGTGTGATGGGTGTAAGGGTCACATTCTTAAAGTTTCAAAGACGAATGTTGCGCTTGTAGCATTTTAACAAATTTCTGGCGGGGAGTTCAGATGAAACCCCAACACCTAGTCCACAAACGATCTAACATTTATCATCCCCACTAGGGTTGGAGATGAATGTGACCTGGATTGTTTTTATGTATTCAGATTTGGAATTGGTCATTCACTTTTTTGAACCCCTGCAACCTTGCTGGAGAACATCCTTCCACAGTGTTACTGGAGGGGAACCTTCACAAGGTGGTATTCCCCAGATGCCTGTTGCCCTTGTCTTTCTCGATGGAAGAGGTGGCAAATTTGAGAGTTTCTGATGGATTAATTTAGGAAAGTAACTGTAGTTGCTAGTCTGAAGAAGGGTCCTGACCTGAAACGTCTCCTCTCCAGGGAAGCTGCCTAACCTGCTGAATTACTCCAACACTTTGGGTCTTTTTAAAATATAAACCAGCATACGTAGTTTCTTGTTTCTACTAACTGTGGTGCACTGCAGCACTATGCACCAATGGGTGAGAGAGTAAGTGTTTAAGCAGGTTGATGAGGTGCTAATCAAGTGAACAAATTTGTCCTGGGTAACGTTGTGCTTCTTGAGAACTGTTAGAGCTCCAAGTAATTGGTGAGCATTCCATCATATTCCTGAATTGTTCGTGTGGAGGGTGAAATAGTTTTGGGTGTCTGGAGGTGTGCCTCTGGTACAAGAAATCCAGCCCCACACCAGTTCTGGTAATCGATATGTTTATGTGGTTGGTCCAGTTGAGTTTTTTAGTCCTTGATGAACCAAGGGTTAGCTTAGATTCTTTCGCGGAGATAGTCATTGCCTGCCGCTTGTATGACATGAATGGTACATGCTACTTACCTGAATGGTACATGCCACTTACCTGAATGGTACATGCCACTTACCTGAATGGTACATGCCACTTACCTGAATGGTACATGCCACTTACCTGAATGGTACATGCCACTTGCCTGAATGGTACATGCCAATTACCTGAATGGTACATGCCACTTGCCTGAATGGTACATGCCACTTGCCTGAATGGTACATGCCACTTGCCTGAATGGTACATGCCACTTGCCTGAATGGTACATGCCACTTACCTGAATGGTACATGCCACTTACCTGAATAGTACATGCCACTTACCTGAATGGTACATGCCACTTGCCTGAATGCTGCTTGGGTATTTGTGCGGGTAGTTTAGGAATTGCAATCAAATTGATCTTTGTCCAATTATTAAAGGGCATCCCCAATCCCCATACTTCTCATCTTTCCTGAAGAATTGATCAATCAACCAGCATGTCTTTGGGATGAGGGACATAACTGGATGTAAATCCACACGGTCAATGGGTGAATATGCAAAGTCCACGAAAATAGTACCCGTGGCCAGGACTGAACCCAGGTCACCTGAACCGTGAGGCAGCGTCCCTACTTGCTGCACCACCGTGCCACCCTTTGCTGGAGTGCTAGATAGAAACCCTTTGAAGCAAGGGGTGAAAATGCAAATTTTGTACAAAATGCACATGTCTGCATCAAGACTGGGGCTCTGTGGGGAGCAACACCAACTGCTGTGCCACCCCAATGATGAAAGAAGGTTATTGAGTCAACGGGTGAAGATGATTGTGCTGAAGATTGTTGGTCTGATGATACTCTCTTGGGGAATTCTTGCAGTGATGCCCTTTGGATGGAATGATAGACTTCCAGCAACTCAACCATTTTCCTTTGTTCAGGGTACGACTCTAAACATTGGAATGTTTTCCCCTTAGTGCCCATTGCCTTCAGTTTTACAAGGAGCCCTTAATGATGCACATGATCAAAGGCAGGCCACCAAAGGAATTTGCACTCACCTCAGGAATTTGACTCTTTTTATGTTTACATCAAGCTTCCCCTTAAGAGCTTCTGCCAAGGGGGAGCTCTCAAATATAGTGGAGGACAGAACAGAGCAGGAGTTTGAATATGTAACAGTGACCCTTCTTGGATGAGATAAGCGAGAGTAAGAGAGGTAACTTACACAATCACCCAATGCAGAATACAATCAGCCATCAGATAACAACTAATCACACCTTTATGCAACCAATAAATAACCTATACACTACATCAAACCTACCTCACAATTAATAGACTTAGTGCATTTCTTTAATCAGCTCCAATGCCGGAGTTAAAGCAATTAAATAAATGGTAACATCAACGAAAAAGGACCCACTCGAAATGTCACCTATTCCTTTTCTCCAGAGACGCTGAGTTACTCCAGCATTTTGTGTCTATCTTTGATTTAAACCAGCATCTGCAGTTCCTTCTTGCACAGAAATCTATCCTCTATACGATTATAAGTCAAGTCAGTCCATTTTTTTTGTAAGCACATTTAAAAACAACCCACATTGACCAAAGTGCTGTACATCAGTTCAGGTACTAAGAACGAACATACAATGGCACACACACATAACAGCACATACATAAACAGTTCACAGCACCCCCTCAGAGGGCCTCAAACGCTAGGGAGTAGAAATAGGTTTTGAGCCTGGACTTAAAGGAGTCGATGGAGGGGGCAGCTCTGATGGGGAGAGGGATGCTGTTCCACAGTCTAGGAGCTGCAACCGCAAAAGCGCGGTCACCCCTGAACTCCATTTCTGCTTGCTGATAAAATTCCTCTGCATTGAAGGCAATAAAAGTGAGTTCAAGCTGAAGATGACATTGACTTTGTCATACACCATAGAAACAGGCCCTTCAGCCCACCGTGTTCATGTTAGCCATCAAGTGCCAATCTGCATTAATTCTGTTTGCCTGCACTTGGTCCGTGGCCTTTTACACTTTGACAGTACAAGGGCTAAATGTTAGTCGGTAAATGATGTAAATATCAATGCCTTGTAGAGGTTCACCTGTTGTATAAATACTCAGTTTAATATTTAAACGATACAGCTCAACACTTAGTACAAGAGGGCAAGGTGTGTGTTAACGTGTTGACAGTGAGGTGGAGACTAGCTCCATCGTCCGCTGCACACCACCAGCAGACCACCCAGGTCGGCGTTGATTGGTCGGCCCACATCACACCAGGTCCACGCGAGTGCTCCAGCTCAACGAACGACGGTTCGAGACAAAAGTGGCTCGGCCCGCCACATGACCCCCCCCCACCCCCAGAACTGGAACATTGGAGGTGGTTAGGCTGTCGAGTGAGGCAGCCTGATCTTGTGTACGTGTCTCCTGTGTTTGGGGTTGCAGCTGGTTGAGTTGAGGGCGGGTTTGGTCGTGATGGTGGACGCCCTCTGCTGCTGGTTATGCCACCTACACTGGTTGGTCAATGTCCAAGGGTGCCGGCTTAAGATGGTCCACTGGGACAGTCTCGTGTCTGCCGCCCATGTTGATGATGAATGTCGTGACGTCGTTTGCAATACTCTGAAGGGTCCCTCGTAAGGCTTTTGCAGTGGTGTACGGTGGGAATCTCGGCGAAGGAAGATGTACTGGCAGTCCTGGAGGTCGGGTGGGACGTACATCATTATGAGACCGTGTCAGGACGTTGGGACTGGAGAGAGCGTGCCCACCTTCTCACAGAGGTGCATCAGCATGGTCGTGGGTCGTTCTTGATGTCCACACGCCGCGGGGATGAAGTCCCCTGTGACCGTAAGTGGGGCGTCGTACACCAGCTCGGCCGAGGAAGTTGCCAGGTCCTCCTTCGGGGCAGTGCGTATGCCTAGCATGACCCACGGCAATTCGTCCATCCAGTCCGGGCCCGTGAGCCTTGCCTTGAGGGATGCCTTCATGTGCCGGTGAAAACGTTCCACTGGGCGGTTTGCTTGCGGGTGGTTGGCCGTTGTGTGGTTCAGCTTAGTGCCAAACAGCCGGCCCATTGCTGACCACAGCTCGGAGGTGAACTGCGCACCTCTGTAGGAGGAGATGTCCGCCGGCGCGCCAATGCGGGTGATCCAGTGGGCGGTGAGGGCACGTGCACAGGTCGCAGTAGAGGTTAACCGAAAGCGGGACGGCTTCTGGCCATCTCATGAATCTGTCCGCGATGGTGAAGAGGTGGGTGACACCTCTGGATGGGGGCAGCGGTCCAACGATGTCGACGTGGATGTGGCGAAGTCCTGCAGCAGCGTCTTGATGTGTCGCTGAATCTTGGAGGTTTGACAGGGGATGCACGCTCTGGCCCAGTTGCCGACCTGTTTGCGCAACCCTGTGCCACATGAACATGGCTGCCATCAGTGCCTTCGTTGTCCGGATGGAAAGGTGAGCTAGGCCATGAACCATGTCGAAAATCCAGCGGCGCCAGGCAGCGAGGATGATGGTCTTGCTGTCCGGTAGACACGTCGTAGAGGAACGTGGTGTCAGCGGGCCCGAATCACGCATTATCCAACAGCAGGCCTGAGATAGCGGTGCGGGTAGGCGAGCATCTGTTCATCCTCTCGTTGGGCGGCTGCCACAGCAGTGTAGTCGACTCCTGGGGCCAGTGGGTGGATGGCATTGATGGCGGTGCGGGACAACGCATCTGCGACCTGGTTGCTCTTGCCTGCGATGTGCTGGACAAAAGTCATGTATTCTGAGATGTAGGTCAGGTGGCACTGCTGTTGGGCTGACCAAGGATCAAACACTTTGGCAAAGGCAAACGTGAGCGGCTTGTGGTCGGGGAAAGCTGTGAAATCCCTGCCCGCGAGGAAGTAGCGGAAATACCGGATGGCCAGGCAGAGAGTGAGGAGCTCCCGGTCGAAAGCGCTGTATTTCTGCTTGGGGGGGTCTCAGATGAGGACTGAAAAAGGCGAGGGGCTGCCAGCTACCATTGATCAGTTGTTCCAGCACTCGGCCCAAATGCGTCGACCGTGAGAGCTGTTGGTGTGTTGGCCCGTGGATGTACCAGCATCTTGCCTTTGACAGCACCCCCTTGGCGCTGTCGAACACGGTCGTGTCCGCGTTGTCCCAAATGAGCTCTTTCGGCTTATTGGCCAGGGCCTTGAACAGCGGTTGCATGATACTGCCGGCTGCTAGCACGAAACGGTGGTAGAAGTTGACCATGCCGACAAACTCTTGGAGTCCCTTCATAGTAGTAGCTGTTGGCCCCTTCTTTCCGGAACGAGTGTCAGTGCCCGAGGGGGGTAAAACACTGACCTCCGCTCCCGTGTCAACGAGAAACTTGCGAAACTTGCGAATGGCCTTGACCTTGGTCGGGAGCGGGACCTCTCCGTGCTGGTTGATGTGGTGGCCGAGGAAGTTGATGGAAGTGAGGCCAAACTGACACTTGGCAAGATTGATGGCCGGGTCATGCTCGTTGAGCCTCTGGCAGAGCTGCCGGAGGTGTGCGCGGTGTTCCTGGCGAGAGCGGCTGGCGACGAGGATGTCGTCGAGGTAGATGAACACGAAGTCCGCTTGGGGATGTCGTCTGGATGGACCGCAGTCTGATGGTAACCGCGTACCAGCTCGATCTTGGAAAAAACCTTGGCACCGCCAGGTTTGCCGTGAAGTCCTGGATGTGAGGGTCAGGGTACCGGTCGGCTGTTGTGACCTCGTTGAGGCGGCGGTAGTCCCCACAGGGTCTCCAGCTCCCAGATGCTTTGGGGACCATGTGAAGCGGGGATGCCCATGGGCTGTCTGAGCAGCGCACTATGCCCATTTCCTCCACCTTGCGGAACTTGTTTTTGGCCAGTTGGAGCTTGTCGGGGGGCAGCCTGCGTGCGTGTGCATGGAGTGGTGGTCTGTTGGTGGGGATATGGTGCTTCACCCCATGCTTGGGGCTGGCTGTTGTGAACTGGGGAGTTATGTTGGCCAAGCTCCTGGCGTACTCGTTGTCGGAGAAGGTCACCGAGCCGAGGTGGGGCGCTGTCAATTTGGCGTGGCGCAAGGCGATCGACTCGAACGTCTCAGAATTAACGAGACGTTGTACTTTCACGTCGACCAGCAGGGAGTGCGCCCGGCGGAAGTCTGCGCCCAGCAGCGGTTGTGAGACGTCGGCGATGGTAAAGGTCCACTTGAAGCGACAGGAGTTGAGGTTGAGCAGGATCGTATGGACCCCGTATGTTCTGATTTTGCTGCTGTTGGCCCCTTCTTTCCGGAACGAGTGTCAGTGCCCGAGGGGGGTAAAACACTGACCTCCACTCCCGTGTCAACGAGAAAATGCCGCCCTGAATGACGATCCCAGGTGTAGAGGAGGCGATGTTTTGGGCCGGCTGCAGTTGCCAATACCGACTACCGGCCGAGGCGTTTCCTGGATGCGTGCAGGGTGGTCAGCATCGGTGGGCCTCGGAGCCCCAACTTTGGTGGTAATAGCACCACTTGTCCTTGCTGGTGCCGTTCGTGGCCAACGTCACTGCCGCTCCTTCCGTGGACTGTCGATATGACCTGCCGAGGCACTGCCGCCACCCGACTGATGGTGGCTCCACCCTGCTGTTTGACCTGCCACTCCACATCCGCACGGGCTGCCAGCCGTCGGGGGTCGACGAAATCGTCATCTGCGAGGAGCAGGCAGATGTCCTCAGGCATCCACTCGAGGAAGACCTGTTCGAAAAGGAGGCAGATCTTGTGTCCGTCCATCCATCAGGGCGAGCATTTTGTTCATGAGCACGGACGGTTTATGGTCGCCTGGGCCATCCATGTGCACAGATCTTGGGCGGCTTTTTGATTGATGCAATGACAGAGTCACAAGTTTCAATGGATCATCTGCATGAATATTTCATCCATGACTGGAAATCTTGTGCAAAACTGGCGATCGTGGATGGAATTCTCAACTCTCTGGGCCAATGCAGAGTTAGGAAATACAGCTCACTTCCAGCAATCTCGTTGCAAACATGCTCTCTGGTGGCCAAATACTCCATGGAATTATTCCATTGGATTCATAACAAATCACAAGGATTTAGTTTCGTTTGGAGATAGAGTGCAGAAACAGGCCCTTCGGCCCAACGAGTCCCCGCCGTCCGGCGGTCCCTTTGTTAGGGATCAACTGCTTCGGTCGCCCCGATGCGGCAACTTCGATCGCCGACTGTGGGAGCTTCTGCGACTGCCGAGGTTTCGATTGCCCTGACCGCGGGAGAAAAGGAGGAAAGAAGGTATAAGTTATTTGCCTGCCATCACAATGGGGAATGTGAGGTCGCCGAAAAAATCCCTGGGGACTCTCACACGGCGTTGTGGTGGCTCTTTAAGTTTATGTTTAATTTTTATGTGGTTATGTATCTTGCTGCTTTTTTTTGTAGACAAATTAAATTCTTTGTATGTTTACATTCTTGGCTAATAAATTAATTATAATTACAATTACAATATTAACGCTATCCCAGGGACACACACCAGGGACTATTCACACTTACACCAAGCCAATTAACCTACAAACCTGTACGTCTTTGGAGTGTGGGAGGAATGCGAAGATCTCCGAGAAAAACCATGCGGTCACGGGGAGAACATACAAACTTCATACAGACAGTACCCACAGTCAGGATCGAACCCAGGTCTCTGATGCTGAGAGCGCTGTAAGTCAGCAACTCTACCGCTGCGCCACCGTGCTGCCCTTAAAGGATTCCAGGATTGGATGAAAGTGTCAGAGATTGAATTTCTTTTTCCACCCCTGTCAATCTCCAACTAAAGAGACGGCTAGGATTTGCACCCAGAGCGAAAACACTAATTTGGGGGAAGAGGTTTGCCAATCTCATTCAAACAAATATTTTCTTTAAATTATTTCTGCTTTAAATAGCTTACTTTGGAAATCATAATTGCATTCACATTGTCACTTTTGTGCAGCAGCCAAAGAAAATTCTGAACTATTTTCCAGCCTGCACATCTCTTTCACTTCGGTTCCTTTGTTTTAGTCTGATTTTCTGATGTAAGTAGAAAGTATTAGTTTGAAAGCAAAGGTTCTAAGGTCAGTTTATTGTCACATGTACCAATTAAGGCACAGTGAAGTCCGAATCATCATACAGCCATACTAAAAAAAAGCAACAATCACACAACTGCAGAAAAGTTAACATAAATATCCACCACTGCGAATTCCCCACATTCCTCACTGTGATGGAAGGCAATAAAGCCCATTCTTCTTTCTCTTTATTCTCCCACGGTCAGGGCAGACAAACCATCCACAGCCGGGGCGATCGAAGCCCCCGTGTCGGGGCGATCGAAGCTCCCGCAGTGGAGCATCCGAAGCTCCCGCGTCGGGGCGGTTGAAGTTCCTGTGGCTTGGAGCTCCCGAAGTTGGTCTCTAACCAGGGACCGCGAGCTCCACGATAGACAATAGACAATAAATAGGTGCAGGAGGAGGCCATTCGGCCCTTCGAGCCAGCACCACCATTCAATGTGATCATGGCTGATCATTCTCAATCAGTACCCCGTTCCTGCCTTCTCCCCATACCCCCTGACTCCGCTATCTTTAAGAGCCCTATCCAGCTCTCTCTTGAATGCATTCAGAGAATTGGCCTCCACTGCCTTCTGAGGCAGAGAATTCCACAGATTCACAACTCTCTGGCTGAAAAAGTTTTTCCTCATCTCAGTTCTAAGTTAATTCTCAGTTAACGATGTTAAAGTCCGAAGGCTCCCGCGGTTGGAGCTTCTGAAGTCGGTCTCCAGTAAAAGCCGCTAACTGCTCGATGTTGGACCGCAGTGTGGACGGAGATACGATACGGGAAAAAATTGCCTTAAACATGTTTCTCTAAACCGAGGTGTGTACAATTTTCTTCCGACAGAGGATGATAAATCTCTGGAATTTTCTATCCCAGAGGATTATGGAGGTCGGATACCTGGGTATTTAAAGAGGAAGTAAATCCCCGTTTTGATTTAAAAAAATTGAGTGTGATAGGTGTAGAAAGGACCTGCAAATGTTGGTATACACTGAAGATAGACCCAAAATGCTGTTGTAACTTAGAGGGTCAGACAACATCTCTGGAGGAAAAGGATGGGCGACGTTTCGGGTCAAGATCCTTCTTCAGACTGAAAGTAGGGGGGAGGGAACTGGAGGTAAGAAAAGGCCAGAACAAATCAGGGCTGGCAACAGATGACCAAGGAAGGGTGGAGCCAATAATGGCCCATTGTTGGCTGGGAAACAGGTGATAACAGGGGGGTTACAAGGATGCGAACAGTGGAACTAGTAGGACACCTAGGGTGGGGAGGGGGAAGGATGGAATGCAGAGGTTACTTGAAATTAGAGGAATCAACGTTCATACCACTGGGTTGCAAGTTGCCCAAGCGAAACATGAGGTGCCGTTCCGCCAATTTGTGAAACGTCACTCATCCTTTTCCTCTAGAGATGCTGCCTCGGTTACTCCAGCATTTTGTGGTTATCTTGAGTGTAATAGGGATCTGGCACAGAACAGCTGATGAGTGCTGGTGCCACGATCATATTGAATGTTAGGGTAGGCTTAACCAGCGGAGTGGCTTAGTCATGTTCCCAAATTCTTATATTCCGAGGGTCTTATCTCACCAATGAAATCTTTAAACAAATGAGTTCGCTCACAAAAACGGCATCAAGTGTAAAAACAGAACACTGGAGGATCAATCTGTTGAGAATTAAGGTACATGTCAACATTTTGGGTTCGAGAAACTGCATCATAAAAGAAAGGGAAGAGGAAAGATTAACAGTGGACAACATAGTGAGTACTTCCGGCGATCTGGGTTTTTTTGGTTCCAGGTTCAGGCATCTGCATTCTCTTTTTGTCCGCATCACGTCTAGTCTGCTGCACTTTGTTCAGCAGATTCCTGAGCTTCACAGCAAAGATACTAGAGGAGCAAGATGAACCACTCCGTCAAAATCGCCTCTACTGAAGTTAGTATGCAAAGGAGTGTAACGTCCGCCATTTTAGTAAGCAAAACCCGCCGTTTGCTATGCCTCTCGTAGTGGGAACAGTATGTGTGATGATACCATAAAAACGCGGAATATATCTCATCTATCAATTCACAGATTTTTGTTATTTTTCTTTTAAAATGTTTCTGCAAGTTTCTGACTACTAAAATGGCGCCATGACATACTACGGTTTTTAGGGTCGAGTGGTCTCTCTTGCTCTGCTCTATTATCTTTGCTTCACAGTTAGATGTTATGTTGGGGCCAGCAATAGACCACAGTGAAAGCTTCACTGGCAGGAATTTACTTGCAACTCTGGGTCTTCCGCGCATGGCTACTCACAAGTCAAAGTCTCGAGCTTGCCTGCAATTAAGACACTGAACTTCTAGCAACAGTTTTCACGTTTAACTCAGATCCTAAGCATAATAAATCAATTGCTCTGCAGAGAAAGTAGAACGGTTAATTGAACCAGGGACATCTGGTCTGCATGCCAGTTTTCTGATCGCTGAATAATTATCAAGGCTTTCGGTTTCCTAGAATTCTGTTGAAATTTCTTAGAAACTACCAAGCTTTGGCCAGGGGCTGGCGTTATTGGATTGCCAGTCAAATCTGGCACTGATCCTTCTGTTTTGGCTTTATGCCTGGAGTTAGCAAAAGCAGCATCTAAATCGCATTACCTTTTGAAACTTGGCACCAAGTTCTATCTTTTTTTTTCACTTGAAGTATTGTTCATTGTTGAAAGGAGTTACAACAGAATGAGCAGCAGCAACAAGAGCTTCTATTCATTCAAGACCTTTAATGCGGGGAACATGTCCCAGGGAACTTCAAAAGAGCTTTACTAAACAAAAAGAAAACGATGGCAAGCCTCAAAAGGTTATATAAAGGCAATTGCCCAAAAGCTTGGACAAAGGAATGGTGGCGCAGTGGTAGCGTTGCTGCCTGACAGCTCCAGAGACCCAGGTTCGATCCTGTCCTCGGGTGCTGTCTGTGTGGAGTGTGAACGTTCCCACCTGTGATCGCGTGGGTTTTCGCCGGGTGCTTCAGTTTCCTCCCACATTACAAAAACATGCAGGTTTGTAGGTTAATTGGCCTCTGTACATTGCCCTTAGTGTCTCGTGGTCAATAGTCAGTTCGTACTCAGTGGGCAGAAGGGCCTGTGTTCATGCCGCATCTCTAAAACTAAAGCTAAATGCATCTTGAAGGAGGACAGAGAGGAAGAAGTGAAATGAAGATTATTGGGGAGGATTTCCAGCAGTCAAGGTCTTGGAACTTGGAGGAACAATTAAATTTGGGGTTATTAAGAGGTCAGATTTGGTGGGGTGGGGCAGGTATCTCAAAGTGTTACTGAGCTGGAAGAAGGGAGAGAATGAGAGAGAGAGAGAGAGAGAGAGAGAGAGAGAGAGAGAGAGAGACAAAATTCTGAGGTCATGAAAATATTTAAAAATAAAAATTATTTTGCTCAACATCAAACACTGATTACTTAAAATGCCAAGCCAACAAGATTAGATGCTGCAATGCATTTTCAATCATCAAGATGTTTTCACAATTGGAAGAGACCAATTGGGCGGCACAGTGATACAGCAGTAGAGTTGCTGCCTCACCACACCTCACCTCCTAACTACGGATGCTGTCTGTATGGAGTTTGTTCGTTCTCCTCGTTACCCCGTGGGTTTTCTCTGAGTGCTTTGGTTTCCTCCCACACTCCAAAGACGTACAGGTTTATAGGCAAATTGGCTTGGTAAAATTGTAAATTGTCCCCAGTGTGTGTAGGATAGTGTTCGTGTGCAGGGATCGCTGGTTGGAGCGGACTCGGTGGGACGATAAGCCTGTTTCCGCGCTGTATCACTAAACTAAACTAAACTAAATGGATGTGATAATTTATTGCCTATTTTGGCAGAATAATCTTCACCAATCCACCTCACTGTATTACGGAACCGATGTTCTCTCCAGATATGAACGAGTGCTGCTTAATCTGAGGGTACTTGACAGGATTCAGATCAAAGCATCCACCATGATTTGTACCCCATCTCCCATATGGGCCATGTACTGTTAATAAAATTCACTGACCCAGGCTACTCCCAAGAGCACCTTCCAAACCAGCAACCTTTTGCTATCAAGAAGCAGCTGCAGGTGATCACAAGATACCTATCATTCTGACTTGGAAATTATATCACTTGTCCTACATCAATACTACATCTACCTCATGGAAGTCCATACCTGTAATGCTATTAAAAAAGATGGCTCATCACCACTTTCTCAAATGAAACAAATTATGGAATATAAATGCTGATCTTTCCTGTCATATGTATATGTGAGTATGTGTATATACAGTATATACACACACTGAACTTTTTTTGAAGATAGATACAAAAAGCTGGAGTAACAGCGGGACAGGCAGCATCTCTGGAGAGAAGGAATAGGTCGAGACCCTTCTTCAGAATCGACCCGAAACGTCACCCATTCCTTCTCTCCAGAGATGCTGCCTGTCCCGTTGAGTTACTCCAGCTTTTTGTGTCTATCTTCGGTTTAAACCAGCATCTGCAGTTCCTTCCCACACTGAACTTGTTTTTTCTCGTTTATTATATTGTTTACAGTGTACTATGTTTACATATTCTGTTGTGCTGCTGCAAGTATGAATTTCATTGTTCTATCTGGGATATCTGACAATAAAACACTCTTGACTCTCTTCACTCGACTCATGTCAACAGCCCAAAGATAGACCCAAAAAGCTGGAGTTTCCCTTTCCTCTGACTCTCAGTCCGTAGAAGGGCCTCGACCCGAAACATCATCTATTCCTTTTCTCCGGAGATGCTGTCTGACCCGGCTTAATTACTCCAGCTTTTTGTGTCTATCTTCAGTTTAAACCAGCACCTGCAGTTCCTTCCTACAGCGTCCGCATCTTTTTAAAAAATATATATACTGTATCGAGATAAACACTATTTGTATGTTTTTGATTTAGGGATTCTTAAATGTGGAAATGCCAATTAAGGTTGTAATATATCCGTGACTGACCAAGGTATTTATTTAGGTTAGGCCACAATCAATTGTACTATCATTTCAAGTAGGTTAACACAGAAAGAATCTGCATTCATTTTGTTGGGAAATCCTGGACCACACGATAAGAAAGGAGTGATCTGTGGAGCTAGTTTGAGAATATTGACCCGATCTATTATTTCAATAGCCCGAGGAGGCTTTAGGAGTGGATGAGCACCCTTGTAAAAGAACAAGTAAATCATTTTCAAATTTCTTATCAAAAATATGATTATAAATTTATTTCCATGCTATAAACACAAGCTTGACTCTCAGAATGTCCCTGCTTTCTCCAACAGTCACCTATTTCAGATAACCACAACAGTGAATCTTCAGTAAGAATATTTTACAAGCAGCAGCCTCTTTGAAATTGCTTTGGATGGGATCGCTGATATTTCCTTCATTGGAGACCGAAAGAAGCACTCAATTCAAACCTATCTTGATCGGTCACCAGTCCTAATATGTCCTTCGGTGGAGGATGACACTCCTGGGAAGTTTTTTTAGATGTTTTAGTACATTAAAAAACTATATAAGTCCAAGGTGTTGTTGTGTAGAGATAACCTAGCTTTGGATCTACCTTCTACTGGCCAAACCCAAGGAGTTATTCTTGATGCTCAGTAATGTCCCAGATATTGAAAATTGCTGGCACTGTCACAATGAGTATGGCCATTGAAGAAAGAAAGAAGAAAAAAAAAGAAAGAAGAAAGAAAATGCTTTCATTGAGCAGAGCTCTTGGAGCACTCCACCCACACCCTTCCCCTCAGCTGACAACGATCCATTCTACATTTCCTTATCATCGTCGGCCTTGATCTGTCATTTTCACACCTTACCCTTACATATATCCAGACTCCCTCTTCCCTGACTCTCAGTCTGAAGAATGGTCTCGACCCGAAACGACACACATTCCTTCTGTACAGAGATGCTGCCTGTTCTGCTGAGTTACTCTAGCATTTTGTGTCTATACAATACAATACAATACAATATATCTTTATTGTCATTGTACCCAGGGGTACAACGAGATTGGGAATGCGCCTCCCATACGATGCAATAATTTAAGTAATTAACAGCAACCCAACGAAACGAAACAATTGTAACAGTTTTTTTAGACAGGGTAAAGTGCAAGTTGATCTATGCGTTGTGGCCATCCGGCTCAGCAGGACCGGTTCATAGCAGCTATGGCCCTGGGGATGAAGCTGTTCCTGAGTCTGGAGGTGCGGGCGTAGAAGGCCTTGTATCGTCTGCCCGATGGAAGGAGTTCGAACAGACTGTTGCAGGGGTGTGAAGAGTCTTTGTGGATGCTGGTGGCTTTTCTGAGGCATCGTGTGTTGTAGATGCCCTCCAAGTCTGGTAGCTGTGTTCCGATGGCCCTCTGAGCTCTATGGACTACCCGCTGAAGAGCTTTCCTTTCTGCCTTCGTGCAGCTGAGGTACCACACAGGGATGCCATGCGTTAGGATGCTCTCTATGGTGCAGCGGTAGAAGGTCGTCAGCAGCTGTTGGGGTAGACCAGACTTTTTCAGTGTTCTTAAGTAGAACAGTCTTTGTTGTGCCTTCTTGACCAGCGCAGCAGTGTTATTGGACCATGTTAGGTCCTCTGAAATGTGAGTGCCCAGAAACGTGAAGCTGGACACTCTCTCCACACTGTCCCCGTTGATAGAGATTGGGGCATATTCCCCGTTATGTGACCTACGGAAGTTGATGATCAGCTCCTTGGTCTTGGTGGTATTTAGGGACAGGTTGTTATCCGAGCACCAGTCCGCCAGGTTCTGCACCTCCGCTCTTTAGTTTGTTTCATCCCCGTTGGTGATAAGCCCGATCACCGTTGTGTCGTCTGCAAACTTGACAATGGTGTTGGTGTCGAATGCAGGAACACAGTCGTGTGTGAAGAGGGACTGTCTCCTGTGAAGTTAACTATCTCCTGTGAAGTTAACTTTGGACATCAGACCTCAGCAATATTACATTGGCCTAAACAAGACTGAAAAGGTTCACCAGAAAGAAAGCGGATTTAAAAAAAAAAGATATTCATGCAAGGGATGTGGGCTTTGCAGGCCGAGCCAGCATTTAATTTCCCATCCCTAATTGCCTTTGACAAGGTAGTGGTGAGCTGCCTTTACGAACTGCTGCCGACATTGAGCCCTGGGTCTACCCACATTGCTGACAGGGAGTGAGTTTTAAGATGTTGTCCCAGTGACGGTGAAGGAATGGCGATATATTTCCAGGTCAGGATGGCGCGTGTCTTGTAAGGCATTTTCCAATTGATAGGGATCCCCTGCTTTTGCTGCCCTTGTCCTTCTACCTGGTAGAGGTTGCGAGTTTCAATGGTGACGTCTAAGGAATCTTAGTCGCTGAATTCATCCTGTGGATTGTATAAGTTGCTGCTCCCGTGGGTTGGTGGTGTAGTGGATGGTTGTAGATGGGGTGCCTATCAAGCAGGTTGCTATGTCCTGCATTGTTTCGGTGGAGATTTCAATTCAGTTTAGGATTGAAGGTTGCACAGACTTGGCTTCTCTACCCCAGTGTTTAGAGGTTAAATGCAATGATGCAGCAATTAGAAACATAGAAACATAGAAAATAGGTGCAGGAGTAGGCCATTCGGCCCTTCGAGCCTGCACCGCCATTAAATATGATCATGGCTGATCATCCAGCTCAGTAGCCTGTACCTGCCTTCTCTCCATACCCCCTGATCCCTTTAGCAAAAAGGGCCACATCTAACTCCCTCTTAAAAATAGCCAATGAATTGGCCTCAACTACCTTCTGTGGCAGAGAATTCCACAGACTCACCACTCTGTGTGAAGAAATGTTTTCTCATCTCGGTCCTAAAAGACTTCCCCCTTATCCTTAAGCTGTGACCCCTGGTTCTGGACTCCCCCAACATCGGGAACAATCTTCCCGCATCTAGCCTCTCCAACCCCTTAAGAATTTTATATGTTTCTATAAGATCCCACCTCAGTCTTCTAAATTCCAGCGAGTACAAGCCCAGTCTATCCAGTCTTTCCTCATATGAAAGTCCCGCCATCCCAGGGATCAATCTGGTGAACCTTCTCTGTACTCCCTCTAAGGCAAGAATGTCTTTCCTCAGGTTAGGAGACCAAAACTGCACACAATACTCCAGGTGCGGTCTCACCAAGGCCCTGTACAACTGCAGCAGAACCTCCCTGCTCCTAAACTCAAATCCTCTTGCTATGAATGCCAACATACCATTCGCTTTCTTCACTGCCTGCTTCACCTGCATGCTTGCTTTCAATGACTGGTGCACCATGACACCCAGGTCACGTTGCATCTCCCCTTCTCCCAATCGGTCACCATTCAGGTAATACTGCTTTCCTGTTCTTGCCGCCAAAGTGGATAACCTCACATTTATCCACATTATATTGCATCTGCCATGCATTTGCCCACTCGCCTAATCTATCCAAGTCACTCTGCAGCCTCCTAGCATCCTCCTCGCAGCTAACACTGCCACCCAGGTTCGTGTCATCCGCAAACTTAGAGATGTTGCATTCAATTCCCTCGTCCAAATCATTAATATACACTGTAAATAACTGGGGTCCCAGCACTGAGCCTTGCGGTACCCCACTAGTCACTGCCTGCCATTCCGAAAAGGACCCGTTTATTCCTACTCTTTGCTTCCTGTCCGCCAACCAATTTTCTATCCACCTCAACACTGAACCCTCAATACCGTGTGCTTTAAGTTTGTACACCAATCTCCTATGTGGGACCTTGTCGAAGGCCTTCTGAAAGTCCAGATATAACACATGGACTGGTTCTCCCTTATCCACTCTACTAGTTACATCCTCGAAAAATTCTATAAGATTCGTCAGACATGATTTGCCTTTGGTAAATCCATGCTGACTTTGTCCGATGATTTCACCACTTTCCAAATGTGATGCTATCACATCTTTAATAACTGACTCTAGCATTTTCCCCACTACCGATGTTAGGCTAACTGGTCTATAATTCCCTGTTTTCTCTCTCCCTCCCTTTTTAAAAAGTGGGGTTACATTAGCTACCCTCCAGTCCTCAGGAACTACTCCAGCATCTAAAGAGTTTTGAAAAATTATCACTAATGCATCCACTATTTCTGAGGCTACTTCCTTAAGCACTCTGGGATGCAGCCTATCTGGCCCTGGGGATTTATCTGCCTTTAATCCATTTAATTTACCTAACACCACTTCCCGACTAACCTGGATTTCCCTCAGTTCCTCCATCTCATTAGACCCCCGGTCCCCCGCTATTTCCGGCAGACGGTTTATGTCTTCCTTAGTGAAGACAGAACCAAAGTATTTGTTCAATTGGTCTGCCATCTCCTTGTTCCCTATGATGAATTCACCTGTTTCCGACTGCAAGGGACCTACATTTGTCTTAACTAATCTTTTTCTCTTGACATATCTATAAAAGCTTTTGCAGTCAGTGTTTATGTTCCTTGCCAGTTTTCCCTCATAATCTATTTTCCCTTTCCTAATTAAGCCCTTTGTCCTCCTCTGCTGGACTCTGAATTTCTCCCAGTCCTCTGGTATGCTACTTTTTCTGGCTAATCTGTATGCTTCATCTTTTGTTTTAATACTATCCTTGATTTCCCTTGTTAGCCAAACTGGGATGAACACTTGTTGTAGTTCATCCATGCTACCTTTAAATGCCTTCCATTGCATGTCCACCGTCAACCCTTTCAGCATCAATCGCCAGTCTATCTTGGACAATTCACGCCTCATACCCTCAAAGTTACCTTTCTTTAAGTTCAGAACACTTGTTTCTGTATTGACTTTGTCACTCTCCATCCTAATGAAGAACTCTACCATATTATGATCACTCTTGCCCAAGGGGCCTCGCACAACAAGACTGCTAACTAACCCTTCCTCATTACTCAATACCCAGTCTAGAATGGCCTGTTCTCTCGTTGGTTCCTCGACATGTTGGTTTAGAAAACCATCTCTCAAACATTCCAAGAAATCCTCTTCCTCAGCACCCCTGCCAGTTTGGTTCACCCAATCTATATGTAGATTGAAGTCACCCATTATAACTGCTGCACCTTTAGTGCACGCATTTCTAATTTCCTGCTTGATGCCATCCCCAACCTCACTACTGCTGTTAGGTGGCCTGTACACAACTCCCACTAGCGTTTTCTGCCCCTTAGTGTTTCGTCGCTCTACCCATATCGATTCCACTTCCTCCAAGCTAATGTCCTTCCTTTCCACTGCTTTAATCTCCTCTCTAACCAGTAACGCTACCCCACCTCCTTTTCCTTTCTGTCTATCCCGCCTGAATATAGAATATCCCTGGATGTTGAGCTCCCAGCCTTGGTCACCCTGGAGCCATGTCTCCGTAATCCCAACTATATCATAATCATTAATAACTATCTCCACATTTAATTCATCCACCTTATTACGTATACTCCTTGCATTGAGACACAAAGCCTTCAGGCTTGTTTTTACAACTCTCTTACCCCTTATACAATTGTGTTGAAAAGTGGCCCTTTTTGATTTTTGCCCTGGATTTGTCTGCCTGCCACTTTTACTTTTCACCTTGCTACCTGTTGCTTCTACCCTCATTTTACACCCCTCTGTCTTTCTGCTCCTGCTCCCATCCCCCTGCCACATTAGTTTAAATCCTCCCCGTCAGCACTAGCAAACACTCCCCCTAGGACATTGGTTCCATTCCAGCTCAGGTGCAGACCGTCCTGTTTGTACTGGTCCCACCTCTCCCAGAACTGGTTCCAATGTCCTAAAAATTTGAATCCCTCCCCCTTGCACCATTTTTCAAGCCACGTATTCATCTGAAATATCCTCCTATTCCTACTCTGACTAGCACGTGGCACTGGTAGTAATCCAGAGATTATTACCTTTGAGGTCCTACTTTTAAGTTTATCTCCTAGCTCTCTAAATTCACCTTGTAGGACCTCATCCCGTTTTTTACCTAAATCGTTGGTGCCAATGTGCACCACGACAACTGGCTGCTCACCCTCCCCCTTCAGAATGTCCTGCAGCAGCTCAGAGATATCCCTGACCCTTGCACCAGGGAGGCAACATACCATCCTGGAGTCTCGTTTGCGGCCGCAGAAACGCCTGTCTATTCCCCTTACAATTGAATCCCCTATCACTATAGCCCTTCCACTCTTTTTCCTCCCCTCTTTTGCCGCAGAGCCACCCACGGTGCCATGAACTTGGCTGCTGCTGCCTTCCCCTGATGAGCCATCTCCCCCAACAGTATCCAAAATGGCATATCTGTTTAGGAGGGAGATGACCGCAGGGGACTCCTGCACTACCTGCCTACTGCTACGCTGGCTAGTGGCCACCCGTTTCCTTTCTGTCCGCTTATCTTTTACCTGTGGTGTGGCCAACTCACTGTACGTGCTATCCACGACCTTCTCAGCATCGTGGATGCTCCAGAATGAGTTCAACCGCAGCTCCAACCGTTCAATGCGGTTTGCCAGGAGCTGCAGCTGGACATACTTCCTGCACAAGTAGTCATCAGGGACACCGACAATATCCCTGATCTCCCACATGTTGCAGGATGAGCATTCCACGGGGCCGATCTCACCTGACATGTCTTAAAGCTACCACCTTATAGCTCAGCGATCTGCGCTTAATCCTGATTTGTGGGGCTGTCTTTATGGAGTTTACATGTTCACCCTCTGACCATTTGTGTTTCCGCTGGGTGATCCAGATTCCTCCCACACCCTGAGGATGCACTGGTTATTGAGTGAATTGGCTACTGTAGATTATTGCTTCTAATGTGAACATGAGTGGTTCAATCTGGAAAGGGGAGACCGAGTGGGTTTATAGGGGAAGAGTAATAAACGAAACTAAGATAGACACAAAAAGCTGGAGTAACTCAGCGGGACAGGCAGCATCTCTGGAGAGAAGGAATGGGTGACGTTTCGAGTCGAGACCCTTCTTCAGACTAGTTAGGGATAAGGGAAACGAGAGATATAGACGATGATGTGGAGAGATAAAGAACAATGAATGAGAGATATGCAAAAAAGTAACGATGTTAAAGGAAACAGTTGAACAATCCCTGTTCCAGGCATACACTGGCCCTATCCCTGAACTCTATCTCTGTTGCATTAACGAATGCATCGGTGCTACCTCCTGCACCCATGCAGAACTCACGGACTTTATCAACTTTACCACCAATTTCTATCCTGCACTCAACTTTACTTGGACCATCTCCAAGGTAGTGACACCTCACTCAGTCCGCCTGAACCTACCTGATCTCCCGGTTGCCAAACACTTTAATTCTCCTTCCCATTCCCACACAGACCTTTCTGTCCTACGTCTCCATTGTCAGAGTGAGGCTAAACGCAAATTGGAGGAACAACATCTCGCTTTGGGCAGCTTACAGCCCTGTGGTTGAATCTTAATTTCTCTAACTTCACATAACCCCGACATTTACTCTCACTCAACCCCTCCCCGAAACGTCACCAATTCCTTCTCTCCAGAGATGCTGCCTGTCCCGCTGAGTTACTCCAGCTTTTTGTGTCTATCTTCGGTTTAGACTGGCATCTGCAGTTCCTTCCTGCACAATAAAGGAAACTATTTAGGATCAGTGCAAATGTGAGTTTCATGGTCGGTGCAAACTCGAGCAGCTGAAGGAGTTATTTCTGCATCGTATGACAATGTAATTCCAATCAAAATCTGTAAAATATTTGGAATAGATACAAAACATCTGTTTAGTCCAGTGGAAGGAGCTCGGGAAGCCAGGGAGCAATAGCTAAAATCACAATTAAGAGTGAAGTTTAGTTTAAGTTTAGTTCAAAGATACAACGTGGAAACAGGCCCTTTGGTCCACTGAGTCCGACGCTGACCAGTGTTCCCCATGGGGTCGGAGCTGCTTTACGTCCTCATCGTCCACCCTGGGTAGTTCTACAGAACTGGCAAAATTTGCAGCGAAGCGTCAACTACGGTACTCTGAAGCACCAATTGCCACTTTTTGATTGTTGTAGTTGACATACGAAAGAAGAATAAGGAGTGTTCCCCATACACTAACACAATCCTACACACTAGGGACAATTTTTGTAAATTGAAGCCAATTAACTTTCAAGCCTCGACGTCTTTGAAGTGTGGGAGGAAACTGCTGCAACTGGAGAAAACCCACGGGGAGAACATACATAATCAGACAGCACCCACAGTCAGGATTGAACCTGGATCTCTGGTGTTGTAATGTAGCAACTCTACCACTACGCCACCGTGCCGCCCTCCGTTATGAAACACTTTTTCAAAACATATTTCAATGTCCTCTGATTTCCTTATTGTCCAAAAAATCTATCGCAATCTGCCTGGGAATGGGCCCTTTGAAGTAGAACATTTCAAAGATATACAGCCTTCTGCAGTAAAGACACTTTATCACATCTCAGTCCGAAACACTTGACTTTTCAATCTGAGATAATGCCGCAGATTTAGACTTTCCAACTAGAGGAAAATAGCCTCTCACCATCATCCTTCTCAGGCCCACATGGATATAAATATCTCTGAGTTCATCACTCATTCCTTGACACTCCAGTGTTTTTTTCGTCAAATATGACTTAAATTCAGATACAGCTTATTAATGGTTAATCTTTGTTTTAACACAAGAAATTAATTTTGCTGCACACATTCCCATTGAATTCATGTTTAACTGTAATGAGACTGACTGGTACATTTGGCCTGATTATAGAACAAGTGAAACATCAGCTTGGTGGCCAGCAGTTAATTGGCATCACAGAAGAATTGCTTTGTGACATGACGCTCATAGTTCCTGCACTGGATTGATAAGTAATTGTCTTGGAGAATTAGTGAAATACCTCAACAGAATGTAATTATTTTGCTGCGAAGCAAAGATTGAGAGATGAAGTGCCCGAGTTTAAAAGGAAACGCATTGAAAAAAAAGTAGATATCTGGGATAGGTGCCTGTAGTTAACCTGATACCAGAAGCAAATTAAAACAGGGGTGCCTGTGCATAACAACTAATCCCATAAACGATATTACACAGTTTTTCTTTACAGTTCACAAAAGAATCATAATGTAGGCAATTTCTTCAGCTCTAGTAATATCCAGATAATATCTGTGGAGCCCATCAAATTTGTTTTAATGCTGGTGTTTAAGGAGGAGGGGGGGGGGGGGGGGGGGTTGTAAATTGTCCCTAGTGTGTAGGATAGTACTGGTGTACGGAGTGATCACTATTCAGGGAGTATTCGGTGGGCCAAATGGCCTGTTTCCACACTGTATGTCAAAAGTCTAAAGCTTGGAAGTCTCTTCAGCATTCTTTGAAATGCATTGAAACATGCATTGGTATAAAATTAGCTGAATTCTGTAGGTAGAAAATGTGTCAAGGATCACTGCTGCACAGGTTGTGTGGCGGGTTTCACATCGTGACCTCCAAACACTCCATTCCACAGATAACTTACAGAGGCACTGGGCCTCCACTCGCTGGAGATTAGAAGGATGAGGGGGGATCTCATTGAAATTTACCGAATAGTGAAAAGCTTGGATAGAGTGAATGTAGAGAGGATGTTTCCACTAGTGGGAGAGCCTAGGACCAGAGGTCCTAGCCTCATGATAAAAGGACGTTCCTTAAGGAAGGAGATGAGGAGGAATTTATTTTGTCAGAGGGTGGTTCATCTGTGGAGTTCATTGCCACAGAAGGCTGTGGAGGCTGTCAACTGATATTTTTAAGGCAGAGATAGATATATTCTTGATTAGTATGGGTGTCAGGGGTTATGGGGAGAAGGCAGGAGAAAGGGGTTAAGAAGGAAAGATTAGATCAGCCATAATTGAATGGCGGAGTAGACTTGATGGGCCAAATGGCCTAATTCTGCTCCTATCACTTATGAGCGATGTCATTTTGCTAATATCGTCACTGTCTGCAATGCTTTGCTTAATGATTATTCATGATTATCCTAGAGGTTTCAAGTCATGCTTTGAACATCCCTTTGGCAGGCTTGCCTTAGCAAAGTTAGCCTAATGGCCTTGCAGCTGGCAGACTGTAGTTTGACCAGAAGTTCATGGTCAGTTCTCTGCTTTGACAGTGTACCAGATAGCTCCCTCCAGGGAAAAGCCCTGCTCATTACCAGATTGTAACATCCCACTGCATGGAATAAGAAGATTTATTTCCAATTTGGAAAACTGAAGTCTCCAGAACAACACTGTGGTAATGAAGGAAACGTGACACTGTACAACTGCTACTCGTCAGTAGGTGGCAGTGCAGAATTAGCAATAAGCCATTTTTGCTCTTGGTGATTCTAATGGCGTGTGGTGTGCTGTTGGTGAGACTTGTCCTTGCACGTTGAATGACTTTTACATTTTTGCAAGGAAAATGCTTAATATTTAAACTGATTATGCCCATACGCAAACAGAAAAAGGCAATTGATCTTTAACCAATCAAGAACCTATGTAGAGGCGACAAGAAGAATTTATTCCTCTTTGTAGTGTGATAGAAAACACAGTGCACATAAAATGGCTGGATGTGATCTGAGTGGATGGATTCTGTAAAATGCAGAATATACATAATATTTCCAAAGGATTATTTTACTGTACATCATTGGAAATAACACTGCAATATTAGCAGCCCTTGCATGGACAATGTACAGCCATTTTAGTTTTTCAATTTTGAAGATGTAGTTGAAAGATAGGAATACTCAGCTTCTCAGGCAGCATCTGAGCTGGGAGAAATAATATTTGATTGATTCATTGAATGATAACAACATGGAAACGGGTCCCTCAACTCACACCATGCAAACTGACCGTCGTTCACTCGTTCACACTAGTTCATCAATGTTATCCTATATTTGTGTGGCACTGAGGCGCAGTGGTAGAGACAGTGTGGAGAGAGTGTCCAGCTTCAAGTTTCTGGGCACTCACATTTCGGAGGACCCCACATGGTCCACTAACACTGCTGCGCTGGTCAAGAAGGCACAACAAAGACTGTTCTACTTAAGAACACTGAAAAAGTCTGGTCTACCCCAACAGCTGCTGACGACCTTCTACCGCTGCACCATAGAGAGCATCCTAACGCATGGCATCCCTGTGTGGTACCTCAGCTGCACGGAGGCAGAGAGGAAAGCTCTTCAGCGGATAGTCCATAGAGCTCAGAGGACCATCGGAACACAGCTACCAGCCTTGGAGGGCATCTACAACACACGATGCCTCAGAAAAGCCACCAGCATCCACAAAGACTCTTCACACCCCTGCAACAGCCTGTTTGAACGTCTACCATCGGGCAGACGATACAAGACCTTCTACACCCGCACCTCCAGACTCAGGAACAGCTTCATCCCCAGGGCCATAGCTGCTATGAACCGGTCCTGCTGAGCCGGATGGTCACATCGCACAGTGAACCGGCACAGATCTACTTGCACTTTATTCTGTTTTAAAACTGTTACAATTTGTTTCATTGGGTTGTTTAAATTAATACTGACTAGCTAATTAAATTATTGCATCATATGGGAGGCGCATTCCCAATCTCGTTGTACCCCTGTACAATGACAATAATGATATATTGTATTGTATAGTATTGTATTGTAGAGTTGGTGCCTTACAATGCCAGAGACCCGGGTTCGATCCTGACCACGGCTGCTGCCCGTATGGAGTTGATACGTTGTGACTGCGTGAGTTTTCTCCGGATGCTCCGGTTTCCTCTCACACTCCAAAAACATACAGGTTTGTAGGTTAATCATCTTTGGTAAATAAAAATGTAAGTTGTAGCCAGTGTGCAGGATCGTCCTAATGTACGGGGTGATTGCTGGTCGGCGCGGACTCTGTGAGCTGAAGGGCAGTATCTCCGTATCTCTAAAGCCTAAAGTCGCTTGTATCCACTCCTTACACACTAGGGACAATCTATGGAGGCCAATTAATACTTGCAAGCCTTTGGTATGTGTGAGGAAACCGGAAAACACCGGACAAATGTGAAAACTCCACACTGACAGCACCCAAGTTCAGGATCAAAGCCGGGTCTGTGGAGCTGTGAAGCAGCAGCTCAACCAGCTGTGCCACTGTGCTGCCCCCACCTCATGTTAAACTCTCAGGGCAATGGGCATTCACCATAACCTGAGAAAAATGAATTTAAATTTGCTGTTCGAGAAAATAGAGAGGAGTGGGGAAGATTTTTTATTTTCTCTTGGAGGATTGTGGGAACTTGGAAAGGTTGACTGAAGCAGAATATCTCAGTGCATTTTTTTAAGTGACCCGAGTTCAAATGCCACCATAACATCTGCGGAATTTAAATTCAGACTGAAAATCAAATCAGTGTGAAATATAAGAAAAAAACGTGTTTGTAGTAATACATGGGGAAAGGAAGGGCAGATTTTAAAAAATAGGAAAAACACATTTTGGGAAGACTAACCAGGGCAAGATCTTCAAAGAGGATGGTAGGGCCCTGGTGAGTGTTGTAGAGCAGAAGTACATAGTTCCCTGAAAGTAGTGGCACTGGTAGATAGAGAGGTAAAGAATGCTTTTGGCCTTCATCATTCAGGGTATTGATAATATAGAAGTTGGGACCTTATGTTTCTGTCGTACAGGGCGTTGCTGAGGGCGCACTTGGAGTATTGTGTTTGGTTTTGGTTATCCTGCTGGAGGAAGGATGTCATTAAGCTGGAAAGAATGCAGAGAAGATTTACGATAATGTTGCCAGCCACAGAGTGCCTGACCTGTGGGGAGAGATTGGGCAAGCTGGGGCTTTATTTCTTTGGAGGCCAGGTGGCTAAAGAGTGATTTTATAGAAGTGTGTAAAACTATGCCTGAAATTCACTATCACAGTGAAATTCTTTGTTTTGCATACCATACACAAAGTATGCAAAGAGTATAGGTCGCCGACAAAGTAACTAAAGTATTCTATATAGTCCCCAATGGTCTCTCTTTGTTCTCGGCGGATCCCCCACGCTGCGTTCCTCTTTATTCTTTCGGGCCGCCTCACGCCAGGTCCCTCTTTGTTCTCTCAGTGGTCCCCACCCCTCTCCCCCTCATGCTGGGTCCCTCTTTGTTCTCTCGGCACCCTCCCCCCACCCCTCCCACGCCGGGCCCCTCTTTGTTCTTTCAACGGCGCGTCGTCAACCAACCTCCGGCACCCACCGCGGGCCCACCCGACCTATTATGAGAGGAATTGATAGAAGAATCAAGAACCAAAGGACATTGGTTTAAGGTGTGAGGGGAAAATTTCAATGGGAACCCGAGGGGCAACTTTTTCACTTGGAATATGTGAAAAGGTATATGGAACGAGCTGTCAGGGGAGGCAGTTGAGGCAAGTACGATAACAGCATTTAAAAGACACTTGGATAGGTATACGGATAGGAATGGTGTAGAGGGATATGGGCAAATTGCAGGCAAATAAGCTTAGTTTAGATGGGGCATCTTGCATGGTGTGGCAGAGTTGGGCTCAAGGGCCTGTTTCAAAGTTGTATGACTCTATGACTATAAAAAGAGGAGGCAGATAGGAAATTAAATTGCACTTTGAAAAATCAGCAAGAATTAAAACATATGGGATTAAGATCATTTCTTGGCAATGGGCTGGAATTGGCATGACTTCATGTTTGGTGCTGAAATTACTTTATAAAATCTAGCAGCTGCATCCATCAATGGATTACAGTGATGAGGTCGACAGTGGGGATGGTGGTCATGTGAAACTAACATCAGAGCTGAACATCTGATTCTTATGGAATCAATTTGGGCTGAACGACCTGTTTCCTTGCTGAATAATTTTATAACTTTAACTAAAACCAGAGCATATGGATATCTGTGCAGAAAGGAACTGCAACTGCTGGTTTACACCGAAGAATGTCAGCGGATAGCTCAGCGGATCAGGGAGCATCTCTGGAGAAAAAGAATGGTGACGGTTCGGGTTGGAAGCCTTCTTCAGACATCTGTATTGATTTCCCAATCTGCCCCTCGTTTGTGCAGAAATAAAGTCATGCTATGAGCCTCAGTGTTATTTTAGATTTTGGGCCATTAAGCAGTTTCATGGAATCACAACAGAAGAGGAGGCCATTCAGCCCATGGGTCTGCATTGATCATGTTAGATTGTAGCATAAGCAAAGCTAGCATGAGGTAAAACATCTATCGGAGCATGACCTTTTGTCTAAATATACTTTCAGGTGTTTCTACCTGTGGTGCATTTCAAAACGAATCAGGCAACTGAACAACCCAGCCAACAGCTAGAGAGTGGTCCTGAGCTGCTATCTACCTCATTGGAGGCCCTTAGACGATCTGTGATTGGACTTTATCTTGCACTAAACTTTATTCACGTTATTCCCTTTATCATGTATTTACACTCTGGATGGCTCGATTATAATTGTATATTGTCTTTCCACTGACTGGATAGCATGCAATAAAAGCTTTTCACTGTAACTCGGTACACATGACAATAAATTTAACTCAACTCAACTAGCATCGACGCTCAGCCGAATATATTTTTCAAATAGAAGTTGGTCATAAGGCATAGAAGCAGAATTAAGCCATTCAGTTCATCGTGTCTACTCCACCATTCAATCATGGCTGATCTATCTTTCCCTCTCAACCCCATTCTCCTGTCTTCTCCCTGAAACCTTCGATATCCTTAATTATCAAGAACCTATCAATATCCTCTTTAAAAACACCCAAATGATTTAGCTTCCACAGCTGTCCGTGACAATGAATTCCACAGATTTACCACCCACTGACTAAAGAAATTCCTCCTCATCTCAATACTAAAGGTATGTCCTTTTATTGAGTCATTAGACTCTCCCACCCCTGGAAACATCCTCTCCACATCCACTCTAGCTTTTTTCTCACTGGAGCATGGGAAGCTGAGGGGCGACCCCTTTTTGAGGTTTACAAAATTATGATGGTCATTGGATAGTCAGAGTTTCTCAGAGGCTGTGGGAATCTGAAATGAGAAGGCATAGGTTTAAGGCATAGGGCGGCACGGTGGCGCAGCGGTAGAGTTGCTGCTTTACAGCGAATGCAGCGCCGGAGACACAGGTTCGATCCTGACTACGGGTGCTGCACTGTAAGGAGTTTGTACGTTCTCCCCGTGACCTGCGTGGGTTTTCTCCGAGATCTTCGGTTTCCTCCCACACTCCAAAGACGTGCAGGTATGTAGGTTAATTGGCTGGGCAAATGTAAAAATTGTCCCTAGTGGGTGTAGGATAGTGTTAATGTACGGGGATCGCTGGGCGGCACGGACTCGGAGGGCCGAAAAGGCCTGTTTCCGGCTGTATATATATGATATGATGATATATAAGATGAGAGGGGAGAAATGTATGGAAGATCTGAGGGGCAGGCTTTTCCCACCGAAGATGGTGGTTATAAGGAACATGCTGCCGGAGGAGGTGGTAGAGATGGACACATCTCTGAAAGTCATTTAGGCAGGTACTTGGATAGGAAAGTAGACAGATAGGGGCCTGATGCGGGCAAGTGGGATTAATGTAGATAGGCATCTTGGTGGAAATGTTGTTGGGACAAAAGGATCTGTTTCTGTGCTGTAAAACACTATCGAAGGTTTTTATTCACAAAATGCTGGAGTAACTCAGCAGGTCAGGCAGCATCTCGGGAGAGAAGGAATGGGTGACATTTCGGGTCGAGACCCTTCTTCAGTCAGACTAAAACACTATGACTGTGTTGTAAAACTGTGCTGTAAAACACCCACCATTCTATCTCCAGGTCCCTCAGGTTGGCCGACTTGGGGCTACTCACTATCCCGCAGTCTAGGCTTAAGCTCAGGGGTGACCGCGCTTTTGCGGTTGCAGCTCCGAGACTGTGGGACAGCATCCCTCTCCCCTTCAGAACTGCCCCCTCCATCGACTCCTTTAAGTCCAGGCTCAAAACCTATTTCTACTCCCTAGCGTTTGAGGCCCTCTGAGGGGGCGCTGTGAACTGTTTATGTATGTGCTGTTATGTTTGTGCATAACAGCACATACAATGTTGTATGTTCGTTTCTTAGTACCTGAACTAATGTACAGCACTTTGGTCAACGTGGGTTGTTTTTAAATGTGCTAAACAAATAAAATTGACTTGACTTTACTTGACTGCGACAATCCAGTTCATCCTTTTGCCCATGCCCTCCCCATAGCCTTGGAAACTCTTAAACTGTATCTTTTGAATCTAGCTCCACCAGACAAAAATACCGTGTGAAGAAAATATTCCTCAGGTTCCTTTTAAATCTTTCCCTTTGTACCCTAAACCTATGCCTTCTGGATCTGATGTGTAAGAAGGAACTGCAGATGCTGGTTCACAATGAAGGTAGACACAAAATACCTATTCCTTTTCTCCAGAGATGCTGCCTGATCCGCTGAGTTACTCTAGCATTTTGTGTCTACCCTCCAGATCTGAACTACTCTACCCTGACAAAAAAGACTGTGACAAATCCCATTATCTATGGCTCCCAAGCTATTGTACACCTCTGAAGGATTAGAGCCTCTGGTGCTCCAGGGAAAATCGTCCCAAGCGATCCAACAGCTACTTAATGATCCAGATGTGAGTCTGAAGAAGGGTCTTGACCCGAAACATCACCCATTCCTTCTCTCCAGAGATGCCAGAGTTACTCCAGCATTTTGCGTCTATCTCCAGAACCATTAGTGCTAGATGTTGCTTCAGGCTGGAGTTGAGAAGGACACAGGGACCGGTGGTTGTCCAACCTCTGCAGATGGAATGTTTCCGGGAAACTTTCTCGAGCGAATCCAAGTGAAGATGGTGAGTGATGATTTGCAGGTAAGAAGGTGGACGTATTACCATATGAGGTTCAGAGAGATAACACTTCAGCATATGTACCTTCCCTGATACTAATGTGGGGTCATGGTGGCTGGATGGGAAGATTAATCTCAGGAGGAAGGGGGAGAAGGTTGGTGGGGAGAGATGCAGTGCCACCAGGTGACCAGGGCAAATCTGTGGATGAGCAGAACAAGTAGCTATCGAGAGCTAATGGTTGAGTACACCTGTGATTCTGACGTTGAAACCCATGGTCCACAGGCCATGAGCAATCTCCGTGAGACTGTGGAAGCCAGTTTTTGAGTGCCTTCCTCTGGATGCCTCATCTCAGTCCTAAATGGCCTACCCCTCGTCTGGCTTTCTTTCACATCACCTTCCAGGCTCTCAGCTTTGACCCCCTAATGGGCACGGACTGCAATAGAAAGGAAATAACACCATCTCCCATTTTCCATCCAGGTTGTGCACCATGCACGAGAAGCATATTGCTTACCCAACATTTGTCACAGGGTAAAAGTCACAGAACTCTCTGTCCAGCAGCATTTTGTGAGTACCGTCCTATATAGATTGCAGAAACTGAAGAAGATGGGGCAATCAGGGACAGCATTTACGTTTGGTCCTGTCAGAAATGATCGCACTCCGTGAATGACTGAAAATAAAAGGGATATGGTTTTTTTCCTGGGAATCTTCCTCGTCTCAATCAACGAACAAGCGGCAAGGTGGTGCAGCGTTAGTGTTGCTGCCTTATAGCGCTTGCAGCACCGGAGACTGGCGTTCGATCCCAACTATGGGGTGCTGGTCTGTACGGAGTTTGTACGTTCTCCCCGTCAACAGCGTGGGTTTTCTCCGAGATCTTCGGTTACCTCCCACACTCCAAAGACGTACAGGTTTTGTTGGCTAATTGGCTTGGTATAAGTATAAATTGTCCCTGGTGTGTGTAGGATAGTGTTAATGTCACTGGTCGGTGCGGACTCGGTGGGCCAAAGGGCCTGTTTCTGTGCTGTATCTCTAAGCGAAACTAAATGAATGAAACTAAACTAAATTCTGTATGCAGGTTCCTTACTCTGAGACCTATTTGTATGTGCAAAGTAGTTTTTAACTCGGCCTCCAACCCTTGACTGAGTATTTAGATTGGCCTTTGGGGAATGCCTTGATTGTTGGCCATCAATTAAAAGACTAATTATAAATGTAGTGTCTGCATTAAAAAGAACCTGAAGAATATAGAAAGGTGGTTAGAGGAGAATTTCAATTGCTGTGCTCCCTCCTTGGTGATGTCTCCACTGACATTATTTCCATTTTGCTTGTAATGTTCTCTCTCTGGTATTAAACGCACGTAAATGGCCTTGTTCTTCGCAATGTTAATTAACAGGAAGTGTAGCAAACACTCTCTCGTTTTATCTTGCTCATCTTGATATCAACCACGTCCTTGTGGCAGAAGAAGAAATGACACTCAAAGATACCAGATTACAACAAAAGACATGGTGTAGTTGCATGTTGTGTTATCTTTCCCACCACATTGCAAACGATTCATTTGAGAGATTAGTGCAGGTTTAGGCACAAAAAAACACCGAGCTCCAGGGACTTGGGTTTGATCCAGGCCACCGGCGATACTGTGTGGAGTTTGCACTTCCTTCCTGAGACTGTGTGGGTTTCCTCCAGGTGCTCTGGTTTCCTGCCACATTCCCTCAACGTGCTGTTTGGGAGGTCAATGGACCATTATTAATTGCCCTGAGTGGAGATGAGTGGCAGCTGAGTTAATGGGCACTTCTGTGAGCGTAGGTTAGCAGGATTTAACGGGGGGGGGGGGGGGGAATAGTCATAGATCTATACAGATAGACACAAAATGCTGGAGTAACGCAGTGAGAACAGGCAGCATCTCTGGAGAGAAGGAATAGATGAGATCATTGTTAGCTAGGAGAAGGTAACAACAAGGTAAACAGAGATAAAATGGAGTCAGAGACAGTAAGACTGGTCGGAGAACTGGGAAGGGGGAGGAATGGAGAGAGAGGGAAAGCAAGGGTCACTTGAAGATAGTGTTCATTAAGCAAGGGTCACTTGAAGTCAATGTTCATACTGCTGGAGTGTAAGCTGCCCAAGTGAAATATGAGGTGCTATTCCTCCAATTTGCGCATAGGTAAATACATAGATCGATACAGCACGGAAACAGGCCATTCAGCCTGAAACGTCCTTGCTGACTAAGTTGCCTACTCAAGCTAGTCCCACTTGCCTGCACTTGGGCCATATCCCTCCAAACCTTTACTATCCAGTACCTCTCCAAGTGACCATTAAAAATCGGAGTCAGTTGCCTTCGTCAGATTCACTCTCAGAAAGACAGAGCACTTGAGGCTGACAGGGCAGATGATGCCCTTCCAGTGACGTGTTCAAAGTGAGAGTAGAATATATAGAGCTCGCTAGGAAGGGATGTGCTTGCCAGCAGTATGCTGGGTAGGGGGGACTTGAACCCATCTTGCCCAGTCCCACTATAGTGCAGTGCTTCTCCCACAGGGCTTCACACACACAAGATTCACACGAGTTATAGGAGTAGAATTAGGCCATTCGGCCCATCGAGTCTATTCCGCCATTCAATCATGGCTGATCTGTGCCTCCTAATTCCATCTTCCTGCCTTCTCCCCATCACGTTTGACACATGTTCTAATCAAGAATTTGTCCATCTCAGCCTTAAAAATATCTACTGACTTGGCCTCCACAGCCTTCTGTGGCAATGACTTCCACTGATTAACTACCCTCTGACGAAAGAAGTTCATCCTCAACTCTTTTCTAGAAGAGAAGCCCTTTAATTCTGAGGCTATGAGCTCTGGTGCTAGACTCTCCCAACAGTGGAAGCATCCTTTCCAAATCCACTCTATCTATGTCTTTCATTATTCGGTAAGTTTCAATGAGGTCCCCCATCAACCTTCTAAACTCCAGCGAGTACAGGCCCAGTGCTGTCAAACGCTCATCATATGCTAACCCACTCATTCCTGGAATCATCCTTGTAAACCTCCTCTGGACCCTCTCCAGAGCCAGCACATCCTTCCACAGATATGGGGCCCACATTTGCTCACAGTACTCCAAAATGTGGCATGACCAGCGCCTTTTGGAGCCTCAGCAAGGCTTCTCCTGGGTAGATACAAAAAGCTGGAGTAACTCAGCGGGACAGGCAACATCTTTGGAGAGAAGGAATGGGTGACATTTCGGGTTGAGACCCTCCTTCAGACACCCCACCCCCTCTGTCATTTCTCCTGGGTAGGTGGCTGGTCCTGGTGGGACCCAAGAGGTGTTGCGTGGACTCGGCTGCTCCGTGAGGTAGGTGGGTGCGCTTGGTGGGATCCAGAAGTCCGATCACGGTGTCTGGCACCCTGACAGGCTAGGCACCCGTTCTGCTCGGGCCCCGATGTAAGGTCACGGCGCCAGGCGAGGTCGGGCCTCTCTCGGTCGGGCCCAGTGATCAGGTTGTGGGGTGTGCAGCTCTGGGACGACGCCCCTTGCCCGAGCAGAGGTCTCGTAAGAGCCGTGGGCGGCAGGCCTCGTTGGTCGCAGTGGGCCTCGCTGGTTTAGTCTGTTCGGTTCCAGGAGTCCGTCCGATAAGCTTTAAACCTGGAGCTTGTTCGATCGCCAGTACCTGAAAGAAAATGAAAAAGAATATTGTTTGTGCAGCAAGAAATCCTGATAGATTTTAAATCTGTGCTTTAAAGGCGGGATATTCCATGCATTCCGGAGTTGGGCAATCTTCAGTGAAAAGGGTGGTGTGTAATGCTGTATCGGGTTCACTTGCTCAAGTCGAGCTGCCTGTCGAGGAGAGTGTGTCTGATGCTATCGCTGTTCAGCGTAGAACACTTGTAATTGGTTTTCCAAAGAGGAAAACTGGGTGAGATAGCTGAGTGACTGGACTGTGACTATCCTGTAACAGTTGAAGTGTTCCCGCACACTTTACAAAGTACCAAAACTCTTTCCGCAAATAGTTTTTTTTGTTGTTCTTTTTTATTATTTATTATTCATCTGAAGTTGCCTCCCCTGATGACTCTCCATCTGAAACTGCCATTGCTTCATAATTCCCCACACTTCACATTTACGTTGTAAGATTGGTTTTGCTGGTTCTGGAGTGCGCAGCGGTAGAGTTGCAGCGCCGGAGACCCGGGTTCGATCCCCACTGCGGGTGTTGGCTGTGCGGAGTTTTACTCCTGAAGCTTTGAGGAGTGAAAGAGGGTAAAGAAGGAGAATGTAGAGTGGAAGTAGGATAGGGAATTAATGTGAGAGGCAACTGGGATATCAGAGACATCCTCTTGGACTAAAGATGGATGTACTGTAAATCAATCGCACAATCTATGTTTGGTTTGTGCAACGGCAAGGAAGCCAAATTGTCAGCACTGAAATGTGGTACATTAAAGTGAGAGAAGTGCAAGTGAATTGTCACCATTCCTGGAAGGTAAATTCAGGTTCCTGTATGGGGGAAAAGGGAGGGGGGGCGAGCAAAAATTCCCATGTTTGCCTGGGAAACGGTGTGAATTGAGAGGAGGTGGAAGAGTGGACAAGAGAGATACTGGAGCCTGCAGATGCTGTAATCTGGAACACAAAACAAGTTGCTGGAAGAGCCAAATGTCTGGGGCCAAAGAGATAGTCAAGGTTTTGAGTCAAGATGTTGCATCAGGACTGAGAGTGTAAAGCAGTGATGACCAATATAAAGCGGTGAGAGGGGTGGGGGAGGCAGGAGCTGACAAGCAATAGATGGGCAGACTAGATTCAACAATAGACCATTGTGGGCTCCACCTTTCCTTTGTCATCAGTGCCGGCTCTGATTTGTTCTGAGCCTTTTCATACCTCTCCTTTCAATAGACAATAGGTGCAGGAGTAGGCCATTCAGCCCTTCGAGCCAGCACCGCCATTCAATGTGATCATGGCTGATCACTCTCAATCAGTACCCCGTTCCTGCCTTTTCCCCATACCCCCTCACTCCGCTATCCTTAAGAGCTCTATCCAGCTCTCTCTTGAAAGCATCCAACTAACTGGCCTCCACTGCCTTCTGAGGCAGAGAATTCCACACCTTCACCACTCTCTGACTGAAAAAGTTCTTCCTCATCTCCGTTCTAAATGGCCTACCCCTTATTCTTAAACTGTGGCCCCTTGTTCTGGACTCCCCTCAGTCTGAAGAAAGGTTTTGACCCGAAACGTCGCCACTTCCTTTTCTCCAGCGATGCTGCCTGACCCGCTGAGTTACTCCAGCATTTCGTGTCTATCTACGGTGTAAAACAGCATCTGCTGTTCCTTCCTACAAAAGCAATAGATGGATTCAGGTGAGGAGGAGTTGATGGCCATATGGAGCCAGGTGGGGTGGGAAGGATGGAGTTAGCGATTGAACCTAGGAGGTGATAAGTGGAGACAACAAAGGACTGCACATTATGGAATTTAATAAGAAAGGAAAGTGATGAATGGAACCAGATAAGGGAGGGATGTCGGACAGATGGGAACAATGGGGGTGGTGGAATGGAAGACTCACTGGGTTGAGTGTGTGAGTCATAAGCAGATGGAACCAGGTGGGAGGCTGACGGCAGCAGGAAGGAAGGACCTCCTCTATCTCTCCTTCACACACTTGGGGTGAAGAAGTCTGTCACTGAAGGAGCTGCTCAGTGCAGTGACAGTGTCCTGCATGGGGTGGGAGTCGTTGCCCAGCAGTGATGATAGCTCTGCCATCATCCTCCTCTCTCCCACCACCTGCACTGAGTCGAGGGGGCATCCCAGGACAGAGCTGGCCTTCTTGATCAGTTTATCAAGTGTCTTCCTGTCAGCAGTTGACATGCTACTCTACTGCTCCAGCAGACCACTCCACAGAAAATGCCTGATGGCACCACAGTGTCGAAGAAGGTCCTCAGAAGTTCCCCCTGCACTCCAAAGGACCTGAGTCTCCTCAGCAGGTACAGTCCGCTCTGGCCTTTCTTATACATGTTGTTGATGATGCTTATATATGATGTTGGGGGAGTCCAGAACCAGGGGCCACAGTTTAAGAATAAGGGGTAGGCCATTTAGAAGTGAGGTAAAAAAAAAAAAAATTCACCCAGAGTGTTGTGAATTTGTGGAATTCTCTGCCTCAGAAGGCAGTGGAGGCCGATTCACTGGATGCATTCAAAAGAGAGTTAGATAGAACTCTTAGGGCGAGCGGAATCAAGGGATTTGGGGAGAAGGCAGGAACAGGGTTCTGATTACGGATGATCAGCCATGATCACATTGAATGGCGGTGCTGGCTCAAAGGGCCGAATGGCCTACTCCTGCACCTATTGTCCATGTATCTATGTAAAGGACCTGTTCCTGTGTTGTGCTGTTCTGTGTTCTACTGTTCTTGAGGCTGGAGGAATTAAGGAGAAAGCTGAAACAGGGAGACTGGATTTTGATGATCAGCCCATATCATTGAAAGGCACAGCAGAGTCCAAGGGCTGATTTCCGCACTTCTTTGTCTCCATAATGCTCTTGTGATGATGAATCGTACTTGGATTCAATTCAAAGCAGATAGTCCTGGAAATGCTCAGTAGGTCAGGAAGCATTAGCGGAGAAAGAAAATTAACATTTTGGATCAACGACGTAACAACAATCAATATACGTATCTCTAAATCTAAACGACCTTTCTTCGGAGCTCATACCGGAACAGGCAAGGCGATTTTTTAAATTTTTGTGGCAGGCTTGGACAGTATCTACTACTGCACAAGTGTAGCAATTCTCTGCCATCTAATGAATTTCGCTGCTGAGACAGCTAATGTGATGACAGCTGAGCAAATTACAAGATAGAGAAATTTCTCCGCGTTCCAAGAGCTGAAGCGATAGCAAACTCCCAGTGTCCTCGTTGAGTCATGTTTTATGAGCGACGCTCCTGTCTGCTGAAGGTGACTTTCAGTAGCTGATCTGAGTTGCACTACTTGCTCTGGTATAGCTCATCGGTTGGGGGGGGACACAGACCAGTGGACAGCGTGAAATCGCCGTGCTCCCTGGTTACGTTTCTATGTCGCCAGATGGCTCTCTGTTAATTTAACTCATTATAAAATTAATTTAAAAAAGATCCCAAAAGCCACTTCACGCCATCTGGGAACTTTTTCAATTTGGGTTGCGTTGGCCGTGTTAGACTGCAGCAGATGCAAAGCCAACATGGTGCAAGACAATTGATGGGAGCCAGACGTCTTCTGTAAGTACACGTTCAGATGTTTCTACCTGCGCTGCATTTCAAAGCTTGCACCAGAGCCTTTCCTCAAATGAAGTTTTATTCGAGCTGACCTATATCCCACTGTAAACCACAAACTGAGAAAACACGGTGTAACATTTCCATTTATCTTCACAGCACCCTGAATGAACCATAGCATAATTATTCCATTGATTTATTTTTCTCTCTAGGTGCAGGCATTAATCAAAAAAGTTAATGGGAGAGGAAACCATGTGAGTAAAGAGGACTCAAAACCTCAATTGGTGAAGCACCTGAGAAGGGTCTCGACCCAAAACGTCACCTATTCCTTTTCTCCAGAGACGCTGGCTGACAAACCAGCATTTCGTGTCTGTCTTCTGAGAAATGAAGTCTCTTGTATATATGAATACACAGAGAACTGCAGATGCTGGAATTGTGAGTAAAATATAAAGTGCTGGAGGAACAGTGGGTTGGGCAGCATCTCTGGAGGGAATGGATGGGTGACATTTTGGATTAGGATCTTTCTTTAGCCCTTTTTTTTGTGTTTATCGTTGTTTTACTCAGTTTAATTTAGAGTAGAGATACAGCGCGGAAACAGGCCCTTCAGCCCACCGAGTCCGCACCGACCAGCGATCCCCGCACATTAACACTATCATCTACACGCTAGGGACAATTTTTACATTTATACCAAGCCAATAAACCTGCAAACCTTTACACCTTCGGAGTGTGAGAGGAAACCGAAGATCTCGGCGAAAACCCACGCGGTCACGGGGAGAACGTACACAGCTCCGTACCCGCAGCACCTAGTAATCAGGATCGAACCCGGGTCTCTGGCGCTGTGAGGCAGCAACTCCACCGCTGCGCCACCTCTGCAATGATAGGAGAGATTTCATAACTTTACTGTACTGTACTGAAGAACATCCGAATGTGTTTGATTTGGGGGATTGCTATTCCATTGCATGTGATTTTGGCCCTTTTGTTTTGCAGTGTTTACACATATTTCCTTGTAAGGTTGCATCAGGTATTTCTTGGTGTGAGTTGCCCCAAGGCTGGTGCCTTTCCCCTGTCATAATTTGGGGCATGTAATAACATCATCAATTTGAGCAGCAGTTTTTATCGACTGAAAAGCAGAAATCAGACCATAAAATCCGTGATTTACAACTTGTGCTATCCGTTCGAAAGCGGTACGTTATGTTGAAACTAGTGAAACCAATGTGATTTAGAGGGTCATTGCTGGGGGGGATCCTTGTTTAATAAAGTAGCCACTGTTTCTACAGGGTTTTATTTTATTAAACATGTCTGGAATGGAATGGAGTTGAGTGGCCTACGGCAAATTCACCGGCCCACCTGCCCCTGTCGTGCTGGATTACGGCATCTGGGCCCCTCTGCCTGACATCGGGAGCCCCATGGTTTACGAGGTACTTCACTGTTCATCTCATTTGTCACCCAGCATCAAATCACAGCCACACAGTCTATGAAGCATCTTGCGACATTATACTTTATGTAAAGGCATTTTAGAACCAATGCAATGGTATTTTATTGTCACATGAAGGCACATACAACTACAGGTGCACGGTAGAAAACATCCTATTGTGTTTGAATCACAACCTGCTTTGACAACTGCTCGGCCCAAGACTGCAAAAAACTGTTGTGGAGAGTTTTGGACGCTACACAATGCATCATGCAAACCAGCACCCTCTTCCAGCGACTCCATCTATATTTCAAACTGCTTTGGGAAAGTAGCCAATATAATCAAGGGCCACTTACCTCCTCCCCTCACAGAAGGCAGCAGCTACAAAAGCTTGAAAACACGTGTCACCAGATTCAGGAATAGCTTCTTATCTGCTGTTATCAGACTGCTGAGCACTCTTCCTGATCTCCCAAACTGCCTCATTGAGGCCCTTGCACTTTTCTTTACCTGCAGTTTCTCTATCGCTGTAGCGCTGTAACACTACACTGCACTTTGGTCATTTTCCTCTTCTTGTAGTTGTGTATGGCTTGATTGCCTGGATGGTATGATTTATCTGGATAGCACAGACATACTGTTTTTCACTGTATCTCAGTACACGTGACAATAATAAACCAATATAAATGCAAGCTGTTAACAATGTGCGTTTACTGTTCGGTTGTAACATTGCATCCGCAGTAATACAAGTTGTAGTTTCTAACGTGCTTTATAATAATAATAATAATAATGCATTACATTTATATAGCGCTTTTCAAACACTCAAAGACGCTTTACAGGGATTACTAGAACATAGAGAAGAAAATAAATAGATAAATAAGTAAACAAACAGAAAAAGTAGACAGAATATCACGATAAAGCTGCATGTCAATGCCAGCCAGTGTTAAATTTCTCACAAACAATGAAGTACTTTGAAGTTCAGCAACTACTTCTTGGGTAAACATGACAATCATCTTGCAGGATAAGAAGCAATTTGATTGAAGAGCAGTTAACCTGCTTTTGGTTGTGTTTGTTGAACGCCACAAAAGGGAACACAAAACTCCCTCTTTTTTTCCAACTTCATGGGATCTCGAAATAACCCACCTGAACCAGAAGAACTAGTTGGAGCAGAATGCACAAACGCTGAAACGTTTGTCCTGCCCTATTAGCCTGACAAGACTGCTGCGCCCAAAAGCACATTTCAAAGTTTGTTTAAAAGGTATGAGCTACACACAATACTCCCATGTGCAGTCAAGTTACCTTTATTGCTTGTCACTGATGATTGTTTTACAATTCTAAAGATCTTCAGAAGTTATTAGAGGACTTAGAAATTCTCATTTGGAGGCCAAAATAGATCCTTTGTTTCCTGACAAATCCAGACAATAGTGAATTGATGCATTTTCGGAAGTTAAGTAAGGGTAGGACATGTACAATAAATTGGAATGTCTAAAGGAACGTTGAGGAACAGAGGGTAAAGGTCCATAGTTCCCTGAAAGTAGCAACATTGAAATAGATGGGATAGTGAAGAAGACATAAGGCATCAGTCTGAAGAAGGGTTTCGACCTGAAACGTCACCCATTCTCTCTCTCCTAGATGCTGCTGAGTTACTCCAGCATTTTGTGATTTGTACCAGCATCTGCAGTTATTTTCCTAAGACATAAAGCATGATTGCCTTCATAGGTCAGGGCACAGAATATTAGAGTTGCAATGTTGCATTGTAACTTTACAAAACACTGGTTAGGCCACACTTGGGGTAATTACAGCATAGAACATAGAACAATATTGATTAGTAGGACTGGCTGTTACAATCCCTGAAGTTTTGCACTACAATTGACTTGCATGGAGTTGTTCTTGTGGATGACCACTACGTGATGTTGCTACCATTCAGACACATCTTCTTATTCTCCTTGTGCCTGCATGGGATTCCACTAGCTGTCCCGGTTTTCTGCCTCATTCCAAAAAAGTGCGAGTTGACAGGTTAATTGGCCCATTGTAAATTGTAGATAGACTCAAAGTGCTGGGGTAACTCAGCAGAACAGGCAGCATCTCAGGATGAAAGGAATAGGTGACATTTTGGGTCTTGAACTTCTTCAGACTGAGTTACTCCAGCATTTTTGTGTCTATCTTCGGTGTAAACCAACATCTGCAGTTCCTTCCTGCACTCTTGTAAATTGTCCCTGGTATGTACAGATGAGTGGTAGAATTAGGGGCTGTGAGAACTGATGATAATGTTGGGAGGAGAAATAAAGTGATTAATGTAGGTTTTGTGTAAAATGGATGTCTGCTGTTTTGGTGTTGACTAGGTGGACTAATGGTCCTTTTTCTGTGTCTATGACTAACTATGTCTACGTCACTATGACCATCACTCTCTGGTGAATCAAATGGGTTTTTAATAACAATCCAGTCCGTTTCATGTTCATCAAATTCAGATTAGTTTGTTGTCGTGTACATCAGGGTGAAATAAAATTCCCTATTCGCATGAAGCTCACGGAGTCAACGGCATAGAAGATAATGAAGGACACAATAAATACAATGAAAATAGACAATAGACAATAGGTGCAGGAGGAGGCCATTTAGCCCTTCGAGCCAGCACCGCCATTCACTGTGATCATGGCTGATCATTCTCAATCAGCACCCCGTTCCTGCCTTCTCCCCATACCCCCTGACTCTGCTATCCTTAAGAGCTCTATCTAGCTCTCTCTTGAATGCATTGAGAGAATTGGCCTCCACTGCCTTCTGAGGAAGAGAATTCCACAGATTCACAACTCTCTGACTGAAAAAGTTTTTCCTCATCTCAGTTCTAAATGGCCTACCCCTTATTCTTAAACTGTGGCCCCTGGTTCTGGACTCCCCCAACATTGGGAACATGTTTCCTGCCTCTAACGTGTCCAACCCCTTAATAATCTTATACGTTTCGATGCAAATGCAAAACAACTGAATGGTCGAAAAGGACACTAAGTGTTGGGGAAACTCAGTGGGTCAGGCAGCGTCTGCTGGTGCAAAGTTTGCAGTGCAATCTGAAGCAGTGCAAAAATAATCCCAAAGTGCAATAGCGGAATAACTGAATGAGGTAGAATTAAGAGGAAGAATGAGGAAGATTAAGAACTTTGAAAAATTCTGGAGTATTAAACTGAATTTAAATGACACATCTGGTGTGGGAGGATTAGATCTTTGGATTGTTAATTCACGCTTCTGCATTTTTTGTGCAGCATTTTAACCACTGCTCCACCACTGTGTCCAAATGTGTGCGCAATAAAGCAATCAAACGATTGGGGAATAGTTTATTGCAACTCCAATTCTCCGCTATCGGTTTCCTGCACTGATGGTATCGTTTTACTTAAGCTTAGCTTAACGGAGCAAAAATGCGCATTGTTGCTCAGAAATTCGATGCGAGTCGTGAATTCATGTGGAAAAGCGTATTTTAAGAGTTGTTCTTGAAGTTAGGCCTGTGCATCTCTGTGTCGTTGCTTCCTGGAATTTGCTATCATGTAATGAGGGGCTATTAGATGCACTGCTCCAGTGAGGCTCTGCACAGCAGGTACTTGCATCTCAGAACTCTGCTGAACAATCAGTTTAGAAAGAGCTCAGGGTGGAAATTAAACCTCCAGAATCAGCCAAAATATGGCATTAGCATTAAACGAGGACACAGTTAAATAAAGGTAGAAGAGAACTGGAGCACTAGTCAAGTCTTTTAACGGCACATGAAGATTCTCATCAACGGGGCGCAACTGTTAATTTGGAGTTGGCTCCTGCTCTCCCTAATCAGAAAGTCATAAATTCCTCCAGTCAAGCAAAGATGCCACGGAATTGGAGGCAATTATCTTTGGAACGACAACGACATTTTGGAAATACATCCCAGAATATTAAGAGTCATTTAATGGAAATAAAATTGTTCTCTGCTTGGTAGAGCGCATTACGGGAACATCACCACTGATTGGTCAGAACTGCTGCAACACTGTAAAATGCATAATGTGTTGTCTAATTTGCTGTTGCTGGTGGCACTGGTCCCGATAATTAGAAGGAGGCATGAATAGAGGTCTGGGGAGTTCATCGCTGCCAGAAACCCACAGGTCCTACCAAAAGTCACCTCATTAAAATCGTAAGCAGACGGATATCATATGATTATTATTGCAACTAACTATTCTCATGTTCCCTTTGCCGTACTGCTCTCCTCCCATGTCCTGTCTGTAAACTTTAACTCATCTGTATACCTAGGAATAGGAATACTCTATTGTCACATGTGACTAGGTACAGTGAAATTCTTTGCTTGCATACACAATGATTGCAAATAGCAGCCACCTACAGCGCTGACAAAGTTGCAAAGCACGCCTCCTTTTGTCCCCCACCCCAACTTTCCCCCCACGTCGGGTCCTCCTTTGATCTTCCCCTCCCCCTCTCATGGCGATCCTCCACGCTCTCATCAACCCTCGACCGCGGGTGAACCCGCGAGGCTTCGACGCCGCCAAGGCCCCATCATCGCGGTCTCTATGCTGTCCAATTTCGGCTCCAACAATGGGTCTCCCTTGCCCGTGCTGAGATCATTATTTTTTGTCATTCCAGAGTCTGAAGTATAGAGTGGCACGGTGGCGCAGCGGTAGAGTTGCTGCCTTACAGCGAATGCAGCGCCGGAGACTCAGGTTCGATCCTGACTACGGGCGCCGTCTGTACGGAGTTTGTACGTTCTCCCCGTGACCTGCGTGGGTTTTCTCCGAGATCTTCGGTTTTCTCCCACACTCCAAAGACGCACAGGTATGTAGGTTAATTAACTGGGTAAATGTAAAAATTGTCCCTAGTGTGTGTAGGATAGTGTTAATGTGCGGGGATCGCTGGGCGGCGCGGACTCGGTGGGCCGAAGGGCCTGTTTCCGCACTGTATCTCTAAATCTAAATCAATACTATTTTTGTATTTATAATTAAAATACTCGTGGCTATCATCTTGTTGGTTACTGTCGTTTTGTCTAATCAATTCCTCGGACAATCTTGGTTAAGTTATTGGATTAGTACCCTGGGACCTGGCCTATCGGTCAGAAGATATTGAGTTTGAATCTCACTTCGGCAAGCGGGGAATCCAAATTCAAGCAATGGATAAGTCAGTAATGTTAACTATGGAACTATCAACCTGTATTAAAACACATTTGGTTTTACTGACGCTCTTCAGGAAAGGAAACCGGTCGTCTTTACAAATTTGGTCTATATGTGGTTTCAATAGACAATAGACAATAGGTGCAGGAGGAGGCCATTCGGCCCTTCGAGCCAGCACCGCCATTCAATGTGATCATGGCTGATCATTCTCAATCAGTACCCCGTTCCTGCCTTCTCCCCATACCCCCTGACTCCGCTATCCTTAAGAGCTCTATCCAGCTCTCTCTTGAATGCATTCAGAGAATTGGCCTCCACTGCCTTCTGAGGCAGAGAATTCCACAGATTCACAACTCTCTGACTGAAAATGTTTTTCCTCATCTCAGTTCTAAATGGCCTACCCCATATTCTTAAACTGTGGCCCCTTGTTCTGGACTCCCCCAACATTGGGAACATGATTCCTGTCTCTAACGTGTCCAACCCCTTAATAATCTTATACGTTTCGATAAGATCTCCCCTCGTCCTTCTAAATTCCAGTGTATACAAGCCTAGTCGCTCCAGTCTTTCAACATATGATAGTCCCGCCATTCCGGGAATTAACCTAGTAAACCTACGCTGCACGCCCTCAATAGCAAGAATATCCTTCCTCAAATTTGGAGACCAAAACTGCACACAATATTCCAGGTGCGGTCTCACTAGGACAACTGCAGAAGGACCTCTTTGCTCCTATACTCAACTCCTCTTGTTATGAAGGCCAACATTCCATTGGCTTTCTTCACTGCCTGCTGTACCTGCATGCTTCCTTTCAGTGACTGATGCACTAGGACACCCAGATCTCGTTGTACATCCCCTTTTCCTAACTTGACACCATTCAGATAATACTCTGCCTTCCTATTCTTACCACCAAAGTGGATAACCTCACACTTATCCACATTAAACTGCATCTGCCAATTCTTCATTGGAATAAGATTTAAAAAATCTATAGGTACTCTGCAGGACATACAGCATTGGGGGGAACGGGAGAGAAAATTAGATACGTTTTGCGTCGGTAGAAAACAAGCTTGTGTCACATTGTATCACTGGGAAGTGAAAGATGGAAGACAATGTAAAGAAAATTGGGAGTGCTGGTGCAGGATTCCCGAAAGGTTAATTTGCAAGTTGAATCGGTAGTAATGAGGGCAAATGCAATGTCAGCAGTTGTTTCGAGATGACTAAAATATGAAAACTGGGATGTAATTCCAAGGCTTTATAAGGCACTGGTCATACTGCATTTGGAGTATTGTGAGCAGTTTTGGGCCCCATACCTGAGGAAGGATGTGCTCGCATTGGAGAGGGTGCAGAGGAGGTTTTCAAGAATTATCCCAGCAATGAGTGGGTTAACACATGATGAGCGTTTGACAGCACTGGGCCTGCCCTCGCTGGAGTTTAGAAGAATGAGAGGAGACCTCATTGAAACTTACCGAATAGTGAAAGGCCTAGATAGAGTCAAGTCAAGTCAAGTCAAATTTATTTGTCACATACATATACACGATGTGCAGTGAAATGAAAGTGGCAATGCCTGCGGATTGTGCACAAAAAAGAATTACAGTTACAGCATATAAATAAAGTTAATAAGTTACTATAGTGTAGACAAAAATTTAGTCTCTGGGGTTATAAAAGTTGACAGTCCTGATGGCCTGTGGGAAGAAACTCCGTCTCATCCTCTCCGTTTTTACAGCATGACAGAGGAGGCGTTTGCCTGATCGTAGCATCTGGAACAGTCCGTTACTGGGGTGGCAGGGGTCCCTCATGATCTTGCTTGCTCTGGATCTGCACCTCCTGATGTATAGGTCCTGCAGGGGGGCGAGTGTAGTTCCCATGGTGCGTTCTGCCGAACGCATTACTCTCTGCAGGGCCATCCTGTCCTGGGCAGAGCTGTTCCCAAACCAGACTGTAATGTTGCCGGACAGGATGCTCTCTACAGCCCCAGAGTAGAAGCAATGAAGGATCCTCAGAGACACTCTGAATTTTCTCAGTTGTCTAAGGTGGTAAAGGCGCTGCTTTGCCTTACCCACCAGTGCGGCGATGTGCGTTACCCACGTCAGATCCTCTGTGATGCGGACTCCCAAGTATTTAAAACTGCTCACCCTATCCACAGTAGACCCATTTATCTCCAGTGGCGTGTGGAGAGGATGTTTCCACTAGTGGGAGAGTCTAGAACCAGAGGGCATCGATGCAGAATAACTTGACGTGCCTTCAGAAAGGAGATGAGGAATTTCTTTAGTCAGAGGGTGGTGAATCTGTGGAATTCTTTGCCACAGAAGGTTATGGAGGCCGTCAATGGATATTTTTAAGGCAGAGATAGATAGATTCTTGATTAGTATGGGTGTCAGGGGTTATAGGGAGAAGGCAGGAGAATGGGGTTAGGAGAGATAGATCAGCCATGATTAAATGGCGGAGTAGACATGATGGGCCAAGTGGCCTAATTCTGCTCCTATCAAGTGAATTTTCTGATTATCTTCAATGGCCTTGCATCTTTTTTGCTTTATTAGGCTTCTGTGGAGCATTTCGGGACAATCTTTTATGTTGAGTAAAATGCAAAAATGCCCAGTTGCTGAATGCATTGGTATTGATCGGCTGTTGTGATCACCAATTCCTACCCCCAGATAACTTTGTTCTTGCCTGTTAGTAGATAAACAGAACGGGATTAGATAGCACAAATTAATCCTCTTTCCTCTGTTTGGGAATTTAAGTTGGAGTAGCTCTGACTCCATCAGAAGACAGCTCCGACAGTTAAGTGTTATGATTCCTGGCTTCTTCTGTGCTATTTTAATACTAAGATGTGCTAATGCGGTCTTAGTGCATCACCATGCTCATGTGAGGAAGGATAGCAGTTCGATCCAATTCCATCCTGTCTAAGGGATATAGTGGCGCAGTGGTAGAGTTGCTGTCTCACATCGCAAGACTCAGGTTCAATCCAGACTACGGATGCTATTTGTATGGAGTTTGTCGAAACATAGAAACATAGAAAATAGGTGCAGGAGGAGGCCATTCTGCCCTTCGAGCCAGCACCGCCATTCATTGTGATCATGGCTGATCATCCACAATCGGTAACCTGTGCCTGCCTTCTCCCCATACCCCTTGATTCCACTAGCCCCTAGAGCTCTATCTAACTCTCTCTTAAATTCATCCAGTGATTTGGCCTCCACTGCCCTCTGTGGCAGAGAATTCCACAAATTCCCAACTCTCTGGGTGAAGAAGTTCCTTCTCACCTCAGTTTTAAATGGCCTCCCCTTTATTCTAAGACTGTTGCCCCTAAGAATGTGGGCCATGTGGGTTTTTTCCGTGTGAACCGGTTTCCTCCCACATTGAATTGGTGGGGGATATGGATCATGTACAGGTGGATGAGATTAGTTTATTGTTGCATCATATTTCATACTGTGGGCTGAACTGTACATGTTCCTCTGCTGTACTGGGTTATGTTCCATCTTCAGTGATAGGGGAAAGAAGTAAAGGTGACACGACAAAAATCTTAGTACTCTAATGAGTAGCTTTAATCTGGAACACACTTCGGGAAAGAGTGGTAGAAACACATTCATTTCTGCCTTTCAAATGCCAGTTGGAGAAGTGGCCGAGTCATGCAAGGATTCAAAGAAATACCAGACAGTGGAATGAACCAGACTTCACTTATCACAGCAGATCTGATGGGCCACATTGCTGCCTTCTGTGATATATTGTCTCTCCGATTTCATGGTTTCATATCACACACCATATTCCATCACTACAATAGGATGCAGCTCTCCGAGTGCAAGGCATTGAGACAAATAAGGGAGACAAAGGATATGAATGTGACGTGGCAGCCAAAGCATTCTGGAGCATGTAAAAGATAAGCTTCAAAAACAAGGCATTATTGAAAGCACATCTTGATAAGGAGGGAGAAAACAATGAACAGTGCACACTGGAAATGCATTCTCTTGCTATAGATCTTGGGGAAGATCTTCCCGGTTAGCAAGTTTAGTTTTTAGTTTAGAGATCCAGCGTGGAAACAGGCCCTTCGACCCACCGAGTCCGCGCCGACCAGCGATACCCGCACTATCATTAACACGACCCTACACACTCTGGGGACAATGTACACTTACACCAAGCCAATTAGCCGACAGACCTGTACGTCCTTGGAGAGTGGGAGGAAACGGAAGATCTTGGAGAAAACCCACGCAGGCCATGGGGAGAACGTACAAGCTCCGTACAGACAGCACCCGCAGTCGGGATCGAACCCAGGCCTCTGGCGCTGGAAGGCAACAACTCTACCACTGTGCCACCGTGCAGCCCACTGTGTTGTAAACTGACTCTTCCTCAAGATCCACTCTGATCTTAGCCACCCTAAAGCAACTGCACATGGATCAAAAAGGTTTGGAGGGATATGGGCTGGATGCAAACAAATGGGACTACCTCGTTGAGGCAACTTGGACCGCATGGTCAGGTTGCATCAAAGGGCCTGTTTCCATGTTGTCTAGCTCTATGACTCTCTGACTTGCACCATATTCTGCATTGATTAGCACTGAAAGTTTTGATAGACCTTGACTTTGTGCTGTAGAGATAAAACAGGTGATAATGGTTCCCTACACACACACACAAACACACACACATCTTTCCTAATATTTATTATCCTTTAATTCAAAGCTATTGTCAGTTAAATAAAAATTATTAGAAATGCAAAAACAAAGTAAAAAAGGATAACTGTTTTACACAAATGTTGTGGGTGTATGGAAGGAGCTGCCAGAGGAGGTGGTTGAGGCAGGGACTATTGCAACATTTAAGAAGCATTTAGGCAGGTACATGGATAGGGTTGGTTTAGAGGGATATGGGCCAAAAGCATGCAGGTGGGACTAGTTTAGATGGAGCATGTTGGTCGGAGTGGGCAAGTTGGGCCGAAGGGCCTGTTTCCCACACTGTATCACTCTATGACTCTCTGACTCGAAGAGAGGCAGTTGGAAATTTTAATGATTTAATAATTTAGTTTAGTTTTTTTTAATTTTAGAGTTACACCGTGGAAACAGGCCCCTAGGCCCACCGAGTCTGCGCCAACCAGCGATCCCCGCACACCAATGCTATCCACACACACACTAGGGGCAACTTACAATTTTACCCAGCCAATTAACCTAGAGACCTGTACGTCTTTGGAGAGTGGGAGGAAACCGAAGATCTCGTAGAAAACCCACGCAGGTCACGGGGAGAACGTACAAATTCCGTACAGACTGAACCCGTAGTCGGGATCAAACCCGCATCTCTGGCGCTGTAAGGCAACAACTCTATCGCTGTGCCACCCTGCCACCCTGGTCACCTCGTTTATTCACACAATATTCAGCAAGGTGCCACACTTTCTCTAGTTTTTAAATTGAGAACAGTGGAATTGCATGTCAAATCATTTATCCTGCTGGGACTAACATTGAGGCATGTCACCGGCAATAACTGGATTCCCAGAATAAACTGCGTACGCTTGAATGTCAGAAGTTGCCTTCTGTTGCACAATGCGGTGACAATGAGCGCTGACAAAAATGACTGTCATTATAACTATAAGTTCTCGGCTGAGCAAAGAAACCCACGGAGTACCCCCTACTGCCTCACTCGACTCCTGCGCTCAGCAATTTGTATACTTGAATACTGCCTGCTGTTTAGTCAGAGGGTGGTGAATCTGTGGAATTCATTGCCACAGTTGTCTGTGGAGGCCAAGTCAGTGGATATTTTTAAGGCCGAGATTGATAGATCCTTGATTAGTGCGAGTGTCAGGAGTTATGGGGGAGAAGGCGGGAGAATGGGGTTGAGAGAGAGAGAGATAGATCAGCCATGGTTGAATGGCGAAGTAGACTTGATGGGCCGAATGGCCTCATTCTGCTCCATGAACTGATGAACTTTAAAATGCACCTTGCATTATACTGTAACATAGAAACATAGAAACATAGAAAATAGGTGCAGGAGGAGGTCATTCGGCCCTTTGAGCCAGCACCGCCATTCATTGTGATCATGGCTGATCATCCACAATCAGTAACCTGTGCCTGCCTTCTCCCCATATCCCTTGATGCCACTAACCCCCAGAGCTCTAACTCTCTCTTAAATCCATCCAGTGATTTGGCCTCCACTACCCTCTGAGGCAGAGAATTCCACAAATTCACAACTCTCTGAGTGGAAAAGTTCCTTCTCACCTCAGTTTTAAACGGCCTCCCCATTATTCTAAGACTGTGGCCCCTGGTTCTGGACTCCCCCAACATTGGGAACATTTCTCCTACATCTGGCTTGTCCTGTCCTTTTATAATTTTATATGTCTCTATAAGATCCCCTCTCATCTTTCTAAACTCCACTGAATACAAACCTAGTCTTTTCAATCTTTCCTCATATGACAGTCCCGCCATCCCAGGGATCAATCTCTTGAACCTACGCTGCACTGCCTCAAATTTTCAATGTAGTTGAGGCCCTTCTTCAGACTAGCATACCTTGAGGAGATTTTTGCAGTGGAGGAGTCAAAATGTAGAAACAACGAAATTAATAGGAAAAAAAACTGCAGATGCTGTTTTAAATCGAAGGTAGATACAAAATTCTGGAGTAACTCAGCGGGTCTGGCAGCATCTCAGGAGAGAAGGAATGGGTGACGTTTTGGGTCGAGACCCTTCTTCAGAACTGAAGTCAACAAAGGTGAACATTAATGCTCATGCCAGAGACGGCTTGGAAATACGGGCAACAACCCAGCTACTGAATTGTGAAGGAGGCAATGCGAATGAAATAAGACATTCTTTTAAACCCCACATTTCACCACTGAATACTTCCACTGAATATATTGCCTGGCCTTTTCCAATCTTCTAAACACCACTGCGTGTCGTACATTATTGGCTTCACCCTACACCAAGGGTAGGCAATAAAAAGACCTGTTCACATTTACAACTCTGATCCAAAAGCTTCTTTCCCTTACACAAACCCCTAGTTGTTTCATTTTTAATATTGTTCCTGAGATAACCTTTATGATGGGAATCTGGTATGTACATTATTCATCAAGGAGTCTTGATATTTATTGCCGTTCTGTGGGGAAGAATTAACACAAAGCACAATATAAATACAAATTCAAGGTTACAATGTGGCAAAAATGAGTCCCACTCCTTTGATTTAGTGAGTAATAAATTAAGTTATTTTTTGCGTGGTGCAATGAAGCATTTGACCTGCGACCTGTGTAGGGTTTAAGCTTGTGTATGGCATGCTGTGACTTTTTGGCCTATATGACGTATGTCGCCCACACGTATATGAAATTAAAATCTTTATTAAAAGCACCACGCTGCCGAAAGGCTGATCAAGGTTTGACGTTTTGGGATTTTAATTTTTGATTTCCACATGGGGATGTTTGGCTGTTTTTTTGATCAGCGTTCAGTAAGGTTAAGTATTTCCGGTTGTAAACAACAAATGCTCAATGGATGGTTTCTTCAAAGCACAGAGCGGCTGCCTCACAGCGCCAGAGTCCAGGGTTCGATCCTGACTCCCCGGTGCTGTCTGTGTGGAGTTTGAATGTTCTCCCTGTGTCCATGTGGGTTTTGTTTCCCGGGGGTGCTCTGGTTTCCTCCACATCCCAAAGATGTGCGGATTTGTAGGTTAATTGTCCTCTGTAAATTTCCCCTAGTGTGTGGGATAGCACTAGTGTGAACAGGGGTTGCTGGGAGAGGATGAGAAAGTGGGATAACCTAGAACTAGTGTGGATGGTTGATTGATGGTCAGCGTGCACTCAATGGGCTGAAGGGCCTGTTTCCATTCTGTATCTCTAAACTATACTCAACTAAATTAAAGAGGAGGCACAAGTAACTGCAGATGCTGGTTTACAAAAATAGATACAATGTGCTGGAGTAACTCAACAGTTCAGGCAGCATCCCTGGAGAACATGGATAGGTGATGTTTCAGGTCGGGACCCTTGTTCAGTCTGAAGAAGTCTAGGTTTTTTCCACGAGTAGTAGTTCTACTTAATAACCAAAGTCTGGAGTCTCTTTTTTGCTCTGGTTTATTTTCACCCACATGTTTCCGCGCTGTATCTGAAATATGGAAATAAATATAATATGTTTAGACTGTAATGTTGTATCCTTATTGTTTTGATGTGGTTATGCTTTATTCTTAATTGTTAACTGTATGTTTGTGTTGTCATTTGTGCGCGGAGCACCAAGGCACATTCCTTGTATAAGCACATACTTGGCCAATAAACTTATTCATTCATTCAAAAGTGTCCCGACTGAAATGCCATGTTCACCGTGTGCTCCAGAGATGCTGAGTTACTCCAGCACTTTGCATCCTTTCATGTAAACCAGCATCTGCAGTTCCTTCCTTCTACATTTCTCCAGAGATGCAGGCCTGACCTGCTGAGTTACTCCAGCACTTTGTGTCTTTTTTTTGAAAAGTAAGTCAGCGATAAAAATAATTGCGGGCTGATTCCGATAAAACCTTCATCAACAAAAACTCAATTTTCTTTCATGGAATCATCTGCACCGCAAGTTTTTACCCCCATTTTCCTTGCGTTTGTTCTTCTAGCCTGCATCATTTATGGCTCATGTCTCCGATGTGCGCATTCTGTAATCGAAAGGAATTGGATGCTGAGCACTTTAAAAAAAAGCCACATGTGGCCTTGGTAATGCAAAATGGATAAAAATATAAATTCTTTATGGTAGACATTTATTGCCAGCACAGAGGGCTATTGGGGAAAATATTTGGACTGGATCATGCCTGCCACCTGCAATTGCCATCTGCACTATTCCTGCAGTTCCAACTTATTTTTGTAGCATAGCGGGTCCAATTATCCTGGAGGACTCAATGTTATGGTCATTCTGTGAAAATGAGCAGTCCACAAATAACAATTTATCTTTAATTTCTAAAGTATACCCTTAAAAATAGAGGCAGGAAAAAACAATACTGATATTACATGTCTTTCTTTACATTTATTGTGCCTTTAAAGCAATACATTAATTGTGTCATTAAGCACAATGCAAACTGTTTCAAAGATCTAACACCAAATATTTTTCCTTTCAAACATATCGGCACATATTAAGAAAATAACTGCAGATGTTGGTACAAATCGAAGGTATTTATTTCACAAAATGCTGGAGTAACTCAGCAGGTCAGGCAGCATCTCAGGAGAGAAGGAATGGGTGACGTTTCGGGTCGAGACCCTTCTTCAGACCTTCTTCAGTCTGAAGAAGGGTCTCGACCTAAAATGTCACCCATTCCTTCTCTCCTGAGATGCTGCCTGACCTGCTGAGTTACTCCAGCATTTTGTGAAATAAATACCTTCGGCACATATTAAGACCTCGCCCTGCTGAATGCTCTGATGCTTTTAATAACAACGTCTCTCTCATGCCCAGCTACCATTTTGTAGAAGAAAACATAGTTTAGTTTAGTTTAGTTTAGAGATACAGAGTGAAAACGGTCCCTCCAGCCTACCGAGTCCATACTGACCATCGATCACCCCTTCACACTAGTTCTATGTTATGCCACTTTCTCACAATCTTCCCACATACCCGGGAGTATTTGCAGAGGCCAATTAATCTACAAACCCGCATGTCTTTCGGATGTGGGAGGAAACCGGAGCACCCGGAGGAAATCTATGCAGTCACAGGGAGAACGTGCAAAATTCACACAGGCAGCACCCGAGGTCAGGATCGAACCTGGATTTCCGACGCTGTGAGACAAAAGCTCTACCAGCTGTGTCACTGTTCTGCCTCTAAATATATGTTGAATGCTGGAAACCTGAACCAATTATTGAAACTACTCAGCAGGACAGGCAGCATCTTGAATTCTAATGCAGGTTTCAGCTCCAAATGTCAAACAAAACTGACTTCAAAGAGCTATAAACATTCCAGCACAGCAACCAGTAGAATAATGAGACTACAGTGTTCAGTTTGTTTTTGTAATTATGGCAGAATAAAGCAACCATTTCTCAATGCTTCATTGGTCTTTGTGTCACAGAATTTTTACAGGAACAGTGCGTGGCAAATTGAAACACAATGCAGTGGCAGAGCTTGGATATACTGAAGGAAAGCAAGGGGGTAATGTTAGTTAGATACAAAAAGTTGGAGTAACTCAGCGGGTCAGACAGTGTCTCTGGTGAAGGGTCTCGACCCGAAACGTCACCTGTTCCTTTTCTCCATAGGTGCTGTCTGACCCGCTGTTGTACTCCAGCTTTTTATGTCCATCTTCGGTTTAAACCAGCATCTGCAGTTCCTTGGTATCACAAAATGCTGGAGTAACACAGCAGGCCAGGCAGCATCTCTGGAGGGAAGGAATGTGTGACTTTTCGGGTCGAGACCCTTCTTCAAACTGATATCAGGGGGGGGCAGGACAAATAAAGGATATAGGTGGAGAGAGGAAGACAGTGGGAGAACTGGGAAGGGGGAGGGGAAGGGAGGGACAGAGGAACTATCTAAAGTTAAATTACGACTATGTCTGCAGTTCCTTCCTACACAAGAGGAAAATGTTTATTTCAAGAATACTGACCCCATAATGAAACCTCAACAAGCAGTACCAAGTTAACAAACATTTACATTAGCATATATAGCAATTGTTTTAACTAGGGTTTAACGTTTAAATTTTGCATGCTTCCCAATTCCACGGAGAAAAGGCAGAGAAATAATTTCATACAGCCACCTGAAGAAAAAGTTATTCCAGCAGTGTTCATCTCTGTTCCCGTGACAACCGTGTTGTGACTTGCACGCTCAATACTAATGAATTTGTCTTTACAGCTTACTCTTTCAATAAAAGGGCTTCTCAATGAAGTCACTCACATTCCACGTGAACTTTGCCTCCCGAATGAACCTTGTCGGCAGACTGTATCCCAAGTTTGTGGAGCAGCTTTCAACTTTTCCAATAGAGTGCCTCATGAAATGGAACATTCCTGCTGACCCAACTTGTTCCAAACCCAAGCAATGTGGAAAAGTATTCATAGAGTCATAGAGTGGTGCAGCTTGGAAACAAGCCCTTGGGCCCAACTTGCCCACACCGGCCAATATGTCCCAGCTACACTAATCCCGCCTGCCTGCGTTTGGTCCATATCCCTCCAAACCTGTCCTATCCACGTACCTGGGATCTAACTGTTTCTTAAACAATGGGATAGTCCCAGCCTCAACTACCTCCTCTGGCAGCTTATTCCATACACCCACCACCCTTTGTGTGAAAACGTTACCCCTCAGATTCCTATTAAATCTTTTCAACTTGAACCTATGTCCACTGGTCCTCAATTCCCCTACTCTGGGCAAGAAATTCTGTGCCCCGATTCATTCCTCTCAAGATTTTGTATACTGTACCGCTATAAGATCACCCCTCATTCTCCTGCACTCCAAGGAATAGAGACCAAGTCGACTCAACCTCTCCCTGTATCTCTAAATCTAAATCTAAAAAATCCCCATAGCTCACACCCTCTAATCCTGGCAACATCCTTGTAAATCTTCTCTGAACTCTTTCAAGCTTGACCATATCTTTCCAATAACATGGTGCCCAAAACTGAATCAGAAGAATCGCTGACCGCCAGTAAATTCCACCCATCTATTTTTTTTTTTCACAAACATGCCTTTACTTCCACGACCATATGGGATGTGAGCTGGAGCATTAAAACAAAATTATCGTTAAGAGTATGATAGAATAATGAGCACCCTAGCAAGAAACATGTGAGGTTGTGCCAAAGTAATTAAAGCTAGCCCTTTATTCAAAGTTTTCCGGGCACCGCCATGGTTGACACTTGGGACTGGCAAGCTTGTGCTTTACGTTCTTTAATAACCAGAGAATATTAAAAATGTTTGAATATGAGCAATGCAATAAGTAGATCTTTATTGCTAATTGCAATGAGTCAGTTCATGGGAGATAAATGTCAATATGTCTCATTCTGCTTAATTGCAGCATATTTTTGGGAAGTACATGAGTCGAGTAAAAACGACAAAATATTTTCTGCTTGGGTTGACTATATTAAAATGTGATCATTGTAAATTGCAAGATGGCATTTTTCAAGTTAACCCATTGCAACTCAGATTGCTCCAAAGACAATAGACCTCTCTCTTTCAGAATGCTGACTGCTGGAAGCACGGGAAGAGCTGAACGCTTAGTGTAATTCAGGGTTACGAACCACTAACTTCCAGTCTGAGGCTCTGGGGCTCACATTGAATTGCAACCAAATGCCACGTTTTGCACCAGCCAAACATAAGGCCTCATTAACACGCAAGTGCAGGAGAATTCATAGTTTGATGCTGCCATAGCATTCATTATCCAACAGACATGGCTAGGAGACATACTGGCTGGGAGTAGAAGACAGCGCTGAGTTAAATGTAAATATTATTATGAGGGCTGGAATAGTTTAAGTTCAGTAAAATGATCTACTTCCAATGCACTCAGCCACCATGCCATCAAGATTAATGGCGTGTTTCAGAACAAACGTACGGTGTAATTCAGAGAGGCAGATAATTCATAGTTGGGTTAGATAGGAAAATGGGTTAATAGGCTCGGCTTAGTTTACAGCACCATTGACTGGACAAGGCCTCGGCGGATGGAATGGCCACCCGTTGTTTTATGTGTGGATCCTTTGCCCGAAGAGGATCAACTATGCAAGGAATTTACAGAAGCTGGAGAGAGATGGCAAGTGGGTATATTGGCAAGCTGAATGGTTGGATGACAACATGGCAGATGGCATGCAATGTGGAAGGGTGTGATGTTATTTGCGTCACCAGGCAACATACTGATGCTGAGCCTTTGTAAAAGCGGTGAGTGATTGGGTAATACTAATGTCCAAAGGTAACTGGGTGTCTTGTACACAGGTCGCCAAAATAGCTTGTGGGTGCAGAGGGCTATTAGCAAGGCAAATGTTATGTTGTCTTGATAATACCAACTTTTATTTCATTCCTCTTGCAATATCCTTGATGACCCACAAACCCTCCGCTATCCCTCTGCAATATTCCGGAGATCCACCACCCTTTGCCAGGAAGTTAAAGGGCCTGTCCCACTTAGGCGGTTTTTTTGGCGACTGCCGGCGACTGTCAAAGTCGTAGCAGATCGCCAAATTTTTCTTTTACCCGACGACAATGACCACGACAATGCCGAGTCAGGTCGAGATTACAGCATCTTCGGAAACATCGCGAAATTCCCACGCTGTCAATGCTTCTCCGGCGTCCTGATTTTCGCTGAAATCACTGACAAAGTCGGTAAGTACTTGAGAGTTTTGAACTATAACATCTTGTATGGTTACTAAAAAACCAAGCTTCACTGTAACAAGGCATAAACTAGATTTACTTCCAGTTTACTAATAGCTGTATTAAAACTTTTTTTTTTTAAAGTGGTTAAGTGGATTTTTGTGAAAAGTGTGCGGGCATTCTTTGAAAATGTAAGGGAGATGCATATCTGGTTTCTGGGTTGCATATCTGGGTTGGGAGCCCGCTTTAAATGTAATGGCTGATGGCCAAAAACATCGCAAAATTCCCACGCTTACCTGACCGTCAAACTGTCACCTCCAATCTACCTGTCAAATGTCCTGACGGTAAATAAATTGGTTAAACACAAGCATTTTATGGTATTTTGAAATTACTTTACTTAGTTTAATATTATGTGCTTCTAAATGCATCAACGAGAACCTAGCACACCTGGGGACAGCATGCGACAGCGCCCGCAATAAGCAACGATACCTGGCGACAAGCCAGCTGTCGCCGAGAAATTTCAAATCGGATGATTTCTCAGCGACGCGCTGAGGTCCACTACGATTCTTAGAAGACTCCTCACGATCATGCCCGCGACACCCCGGCGAACTGTCGGCGACAGCCTAGTCGCTGGCAGTCGCCTTAAAATCATCTAAGTGGGACAGGGCCTTAACTGTACTTGCAGTAAATGGATCATCCAGTCTTGGTGAGGTCTGATTGCCGAGGGAGGTAGGGGTGGATATTACTGAGGCTTTAGCCATAGATGGGCAGCACAGTGGCACAGCGGTAGAGTTGCTGCCTTACAGCGCCAGAGACCTGGGTTTGATCCTGACTGCATGGAGTTTGTCCGTCCTCTCTGTGACCGTGTGGGGGTTCTCCAGGTTCTCCGGTTTCCTCCCATATTCCAAAGATGTGCGGGTTTGTAGGTTAATCGGCCTCTGTAAATTGTCCCTGATGCGCAGGATAGAACTAATGTACGGATAATCCTTGGTCAGTGTGGACTGGGTGTGCCAAAGAGCCTGTATCTCTAAAGTCTAAACTCTAAAGTCATTAACTCCCAAACATTTGTTCATATCAGACTGGTGCCTAAGCACAGGAGAATTACAAACATACACTTATTCAAACAAGGGTGTAAGGGTAAACACAGGAATCACAGGTCAATTAGTTGAACTCGGTATCAGTGAAGCTTTTAGAAATGATAACCTAATTAAGGGCCTTTCCCACTTAGGCGATTTTAAGGCGACTGCCGGTGACTAGGCTGTCGCTGAATGCTTGCTGGGGTGTCGCGGGCATGATCGTGAGGAGTCTTCAATGAATCATAGCGAATCTCGGCGCGTCTCGCGGAAAGATTTACCTGCTAGAAATTTCTCGGCGACAGCTGGCTTGTCGCCAGGTAACGTAGCTTATTGCGGGCGCTGTCGCATGCTGTCCCCAGGTTTGCTAGGTTGTCTTAGATGCATTTAGAAGCACGTAATATTAAATTAAGAAAAGGCATTTGAAGATACCAGAAGATAGTTTTGTTTAACCAATTTATTTACCGTCAGGACATTTGACAGGTAGATTGGCGGCGACAGTTTGACGGTCAGGTGAGCGTGGGAATTCCGCGATGTTTCCGAAGACGGTGTAAACTCTTAGCCAAAAAAAGTTACTTGTATCGACCTGACTCGGCATTGTCGTGGTCATTGTCGTAGGGTAAAATAAAATTTTGGAGATCTGCTACGACTTTGACAGTCGCCGGCTGGTCGCCTTAAAAATCGCGTAACTGGGACAGGCCCTTAAGGCACAACCAGCAGTCACTTTGACAGCCAGGCATTGATTGGGGAGCACCAGCATGGATTTTGTGATAGAGACAATCATATTTAACCAATGTGATAAAAATATACAATGATGAAACAAAGATGGCTGATGACGAAAATGCTTTTGTGTATCTATCTATCTATCTATCTATCTATCTATCTATCTATCTATCTATCTATCTATCTATCTATCTATCTATCTATCTATCTATCTATCTATCTATCTATCTATCTATCTATCTATCTGTCTATCTGTCTATCTGTCTATCTGTCTATCTGTCTATCTGTCTATCTATCTATCTATCTATCTATCTATCTATCTATCTATCTATCTATCTATCTATCTATCTATCTGTCTATCTGTCTATCTGTCTATCTGTCTATCTGTCTATCTATCTATCTATCTATCTATCTATCTATCTATCTATCTATCTATCTATCTATCTATCTATCTATCTATCTATCTATCTATCTGTCTGTCTGTCTGTCTGTCTGTCTGTCTGTGTCTGTCTGTCTGTCTGTCTGTCTGTCTGTCTGTCTGTCTGTCTGTCTGTCTGTCTGTCTGTCTGTCTGTGATTCAACAATTCTGTCTGTCTGTCTGTCTGTCTGTCTGTCTGTCTGTCTGTCTGTCTGTCTGTCTGTCTGTCTGTCTGTCTGTCTGTCTGTCTCTCGCATGAATTCTGTAAGTGTGAACTTTAATCTGTATCTTAAGTTTCTGGGCACTGATTTATGAATTAAATTCTGCCAGATTTCCATGACCTGAACTGGTGTAACATGGGAGGATCAGTTGTTCATGGACTGTCAATATTTTGCTGCAGATTCCAGGTCATTTCCTCCTTAAAATTGCTCGCTTTGAATAACGCAAATATTTTTGTGAAAATAAACAACTAATTTCCGTTTAATTCACATTTACACCAGCTCATATCTTACCATACCACGGTATCTTCTTTACAGCTCCTCTTTGCGATTTTATCAAGCCATTTCTCACCACGCTACAGTGTTTATTAAATTAATGCAATACCGCAGTGTAGAGATTTGATATCAGTAGAAAAAGATACAGTTATATCCACCGTTTTCAGCAGTTAATTAAAGCAGTTCTTTTTACCCTGGCTGGATCTAATAAATGCAACTGATATTTAATGGTGTGAGTCTGCAGGAAGAGTCATCTTTAATTTCCTGTTCGTTGAGGAGGTGGGTCTAAAGCATTATTTTCACTGTGGTTTGTGCTCATAACTATTTAAGGCATCTGCATGTCTAGGGATATACAGTATGAACATTCTTCTCACCGATCCTTAGCTAACGTAATCAAGTTAATGATAGCTTTGCTTAAGATTCCTGCATCTGCCGTCTCTTGTGCCTCCATTATTCAGTACATTCTTTCCAGAGTTCCGATTTCAAGCATTGGAAATTTCATTGCATTCAAGTCCACATTCCACAGAATCCCTCCCCCCTTTCTGCCTTTGTGTGAGAAATGAGTCAGTGTTTAAAATTATTATTCTCAGGGAGTAATGTATATGAGACGATGTTCTTGTGTTAAAAGAGGCGAGTTTTGACAGGGTTAAGAGAAATGTAGATGAAATTCAGGGGCTCCCCAGATTACAGCTAACCTGACTTAGGGAAATCCGATTTCATGCAATTTCTCCCGTACATTATAAAAGCATTTTTCGAACCCCGTGATAATAATAATAATAGGCTTCATGGTGTTCATTAGTGACTGGATACAGCATATATTTACCATTAGTTTAATTAAAGGTAGTGTTAGGGTGATTATTTCAATGAAATCAAAGAATACGAAACGTTGAAGATTATTAAGGGGTTGGACACTTTAGAGACAGGGAACATGTTCCCAATGTTGGGGGAGTCCAGAACAAGGGGCCACAGTTTAAGAATAAGGGGTAGGCCATTTAGAACTGAGATGAGGAAAAACTTTTTCAGTCAGAGAGTTGTGAATCTGTGGAATTCTCGGCCTCAGAAGGCAGAGGAGGCCAATTCTCTGAATGCATTCAAGAGAGAGCTAGATAGAGCTCTTAAGGATAGCGGAGTCAGGGGGTATGGAGAGAAGGCAGGAACGGGATACTGATTGAGAATGATCAGCCATGATCACATTGAATGGCGGTACTGGCTCGAAGGGCCGAATGGCCTACTCATGCACCTATTGTAAAAATTAAATTAAAATTATAGCAAGAATATGTGGAGTGATATGGAATGGAATGGGATGGAATAGACAATAGACAATACACAATAGGTGCAGGAGTAGGCCATTCGGCCCTTCGAGCCAGCACCACCATTCAATATGATCATGGCTGATCATTCTCAATCAGTACCCCGTTCCTGCCTTCTCCCCATACCCCCTGACTCCGCTATCCTTAAGAGCTCTATCTAGCTCTCTCTTGAATGCATTCAGAGAATTGGCCTCCTCTGCCTCGGCAGTGAATTCCACAGATTTACAACTCTCTGACTGAAAAAGCTTTTCCTCATCTCCTTCCTAAAGGAACGTCCCTTTAATTCTGTGGATATGACCTCTGGTCCTAGACTCTCTCACTAGTGGAAAAATCCTCAATACTTTATTGTCACATGTGACTAGGCACGGTGAAATTCTTTGCTTGCATACCCAAGATATACAAATAGGTAGGCGTTTACTGTGGAAAATGGATGTTTCTGACTGATGAAGAAATCAGCTTACAGACAGTTTTCAGGAATGGAACACTTACATAATCCGGATATTGCCTGTATGCGGGGATGTAATGCTGAGGCTCTATAATGTGCTGGTCAGGCTGCATTTGGAGTATTGTGTGCAATTTTGGGCACTATATCTGAGGAAGGATGTGCTGGCTCAGGAGAGGGTCCACAGGAGGTTCAGGGATATTTTTCACCTGCTAGCAGTGATTAGCAGGGCATATGGTGGTGCAGCTGTTAGAGCTGGTGTCTCGCAGTGGCAGAGACCCCAGTTCAATCCTGACCTCGGGTGCAGTAGAGTTTGCATGTTCATTCTGTGACCGCTTGGATCCGGATTTCTCCCATATCCCAAAGTTGTTTAGAGTTGGAGGTTAATTGCCCCCACTGTATCGGGAGTGGATGAGAAATTGGAATAATGTAGAACTGCTGTGAACTGGAGACTGATGGCTGGTGTGGAGGACTCAGTGGGCCAAACGGCCTGCTTCCACACTATGCCTTTCAATCAATTCAATCAATCAAACATTCAATCAATCAAAAAATTCTTGAGACCTATCTGTAAGCCAATTTCTGCATCAGTCAGAAACATCCTTTTTCTACAGTAAACCCCTGTCGTATCAATCTACTTACACTTAATATAATTTTTTTAATTCATTGAGATGATCACTCTAACACTACCTTTAATTAAACTAATGGAAACTGTATACTGAAGATAGACACAAAACACTGGGGTAACTCGGCGGGTCAGACAGCTGGTGACGTTTCAGGTCGAGACCTTTCTTCAGACAGAGATCTGAAATCTGACTTCATAATTCAGACTGAATTCTTAAGTCTGAAGAAGGGTCTCGATCCGAAACATCACCTCTTCCTTTTCTCCAGAGATACTGTCTGACCCACTGAGTTACTCCAGGTTTTTGTGCTTATCTTCGGTTTAAAGCAGCATCTGCAGTTCCTTCCGACACAAGAATATATACTGTATCCAGTCGTAGAGCCATAGACAAGCAGAATAAAAACAGGCCCTACAGCTCAACTTGCCCATGCCTACCAACATTCCCCATCTACACTTGTCCCACCTGCTTGTGTTTGGCCCGTATTCATCTAGACCTATCCTATCCATGTACTTATCCAAATGTTTCTTAATAAGTTGTCTTTAGTGAACAGTCGTTAACGAATGGCACGAAGCATATTAATATCGCTAGCTTGAAAAATAACAATTTTTGATTATTTAAAAAACCCACTCGAGAGATGTTTCAGCTTTGGAATTACATTTATATTGACAATAATAACAACTATAGATGAACTCAGACTGCACCATTCTTTGACAAATTCTTCATTTTTGTTTACATAATCTTTTTTTTTCCTCTCAATTTTTGGACAGAAAGCCATTCCTGCTGCCTTTTTTGCTATTTGCCACTGGCATTTACGCACGAAAGACAAGCGGGGTGGATTAGAGGCGCCAGTAGAAGTCAGCAGGTCAAGCTGGTAGATTAAATTAGCATTCTGAACGTCATGAAAGCAAAATGAATGATAATGTAAATTCTGCATGGTTAACATTTATTGTTGGTGAAAAATATGAACGGTGAAAAAAATATTTTTCAGACAGACTTTTGGGGATGCTTTTTAATTTTTTTTATCAGCGAAGTTGAAAAATTCAGACTCTAAATATGCTCAGTCGCTGCTGGCGGAGAAAGTGAATGGAATCAGTGTCACAACGAGCAATCATGAATGTATAATCAAGTCAAGTCATGGTTATTGTCACATATCCAAGTATGGTGAAACAGAGAAACAGAGAAACATAGAAAGTAGGTGCAGGAGGAGACCATTCAGCCCTTCGAGCCAGCACCACCATTCATTGTGATCATGGCTGATCATCCACAATCAGTAACCCATACTTGCCTTCTCCCCATATCCGTTAATTTCACTTGCCCCTCGAGCTCTATCTAACTCTTTTAAATTCATCCAGTGAATTGGCCTCCACTGCCTTCTGTGGCAGAGAAATCCACAAATTTACAACTCTCTGGGTGAAAAAGTTTTTTCTCATCTCAAGTTTTAAATGGCCTCCCCTTTGTTCTTAGACTGTGGCCACTGGTTCTGAACAGGTAAAAGTACTGCCTGTAGCAGCATTACGGGCACATGCACTCAAACAAGCACACAAAAAATGTAAATTATACATGAATTATGCATCAATTACACAGAAATTCGGCAAGATGATAAAAAGAAAAGACTACAAAAAACAAGATATTTGTGCAAAACACAATTGAGTAAAAAACAAGTCCGTGGTAGTGCAAGAGGTGGGCCGTATTGTTGTGTTGCTGAAGCAAGATTAGGGTTGCACAGGTTAGTTCAAGAACCTGATAGCTGTTGGAAAGTTGATGCAAAATGCTGGAGTAACTCAGCAGGACAGGCAGCGTCTATGGAGAGAAGGAATTGCTGACGTTTCGGGTCGAAACCCTTCTTCAGACTGAAAGTCAGGGGAAAGGGAAACGAGAAATATAGGTGGTGATGTTGAGAGATATAGAACAAATGAATGAAAGATACGCAAACAAAACGTCACCCACTCTTTCTCTCCAGAGATGCTGCCTGGCCCGCTGAGTTACTCCAGCATTTCGTGTCTATTTTGATTTTAACCAGCATCTGCAGTTCTTTCCTACACAAACAGTTGTTGGAAAGTAGTTGTTTCTGAGTCTGGTGATGTACATCCTATCTGATGGTAATAGCGAGAAGAGAGCATGGCCTAGATGATAAGGATCACTGATGATAGAACCTGCCTTCTTGAGGCAGTGAATCATGTAGATGCTTTTGATGGTGGTGAGGGCCGTGCCAGTGATCAACCGGGCTGAATCCATCAGGTAGCCTCTTGCATTCCAATGCATTACAATTGTCATAGCAGTTCTTGATGCAACCAGTCAGGATAATTTCCACAGTACATCAGCAGAAGTCTGTTAGAGTATTTAGTGACTTGACAAATCTCTTTAATAGTTGCACTGTTGTTGCTTGGGCTAAGTTTGATGAACCAGTAGCTTAACTCAGCAGATCAGGCAGCATTCCTGGGGAGCATGGATATGAGACATTTCGGGTCAGGAACCTTCACTCTTCTGAAGAAGAGTCCTGACCCGAACCATCACTTATCCATGTTCTCCAGGGATCACTTCTGACACCAGGGTCATAAAATGTGCTTTCATCTGTTGGCTAAATATTGCAATGAGTTTTAAGTAACTCATTACTTGCACAGATTTTTAGATTTTTTTAGATACAGCGCAGAAACAGGCCCTTCGGCCCACCGGGTCCGCGCCGCCCAGCGATCCCCGCACATTAACACTATCCTACACCCACTAGGGACAATTTTTACATTTACCAAGTCAATTATCCTACAAACCCTTACGTCTTTGGAGTGTGGGAGGAAACCGAAGATCTCGGAGAAAACCCACGCAGGTCACGGGGTACAAACTCCGTACAGTACAGCACCCGTAGTCAGTATCGAACCTGAGTCTCCGGCGCTGCATTCGCTGTAAGGCAGCAACTCTACCGCTTCGCCACCGCCACCGACACAGAAAGTGTCATAAGATAATCATTGTGTGTAGTCCATAACTGGCTGGGAATTAATATTTCTCAGTCCAGGAATTACTCTTGTCAATAGTGTACAGTTGAAATTACATGAGGATATTTGTGAATTTATCATTTTACTGAAGGGAAGAAAATGTGAATCTGCATGTTCGATTACCAGGGGCTAAATTCTTGTTCTTTTTGGAAATTTCATGTGTCATCCTAACACTAATTCTATAGTCTACAATGCAACTGTAAATCATTTCTTCATCCACCACGAGTCAAAATTCTGTTGTGGTGAATGATTCCATTTACCATGTACCTGCACTAGTTTCAATGTCTGTGAACTCAAATGTACAATAATGTAGCATCATTGATCACACTTGCAATTAATCATGTTGTCCTTTATGTGTGTCAAAGCTGCCAGTGTAACCATTTGAGTAACATCTAACTGTTTTCCACATCAAAAGTATGGCAAAGTGGGACTAGTAAAGATGAGTAAAATGGCTGGAATGACCATGGTTGTGGAAAGGCCGGTTTCCTTGCTATACAGTTTGACGAGTCTCTATAAAATAAACAGATCCATCTTTCTCAGGCTAACAGCTTAACCTGCCAGGAAGTTCTCAAACTTACTCTTTTAGCTTTTTGGTATGCAAGCCATTAATTCCATGAAATTGTATCAACACTAGAATATTTGTTTCAGCATCGGCACATTGGGCGGCACGGTGGTGCAGCAGTAAAGTTGCTGCTGACACCCAGGTTCAATCCTGACTGTGGGTGCCGTCTGTACGGAGTTTGTACGTTCTCCCTGTGACCGCGTCGGTTTACTCCGGGTGCTCCGGTTTCCTCCCACACTCCAAAGATGTACAGGTTCATAGGTTAATTGTCTTTGGTAAAAATTGCAAATTATCCCTTGTGTAGGATAGTGTTAGTGTACGGGGTGATCGCCGGTCGGTGCGGACTCGATGGGCCAAAGGGCCTGTTTCCGTGCTGTATCTCTAACGTCTAAAGTCTAAATCTGGTCCACAACAGAGATGACAATGGTCAATATGAGGCTGGATGCTTGGATCTAAATGCTCATTCTTGTTCCAGGCTAAGACCAAGATACAGGTTTCTGTTTTAACCATCGTACTGGTGCAGCAGTGTTTAAATTATTTTCCCTTGCGATATGCTATAATTGGTCAATCCAGTATTTATTGGACAAAATGATTTGTATTTCAGAAGGCAGATCAAAGTCGAACATTTACTGTGGGCCTGGATTTATATATATCCTTCAATGAAGGACATTAGCAAAGCAGATATTTTCTCAAATCTGAGTAAAAATCATTGGAGCCCATGTGTTATCCTGATACTAAAGTGCAGTGTTGGATGTGAGTGATTAAATCGCCGAAGTACTGTGAAGATGGAGTTTCCTCTCCAGGTTTCCCATTATAATGTATTAGCTACTTGAATTTCTGGATTAATACTTCGTACCAAAGCAGATTTTTCAGATTGAAAGCTGTTTGTTGAGAGATGTCTTGGTATTATTATAACATCAGGAAAGATTAGGTTTGAATGGAATCCAGGAGTTTGGAAGGATGATTGTGGTCAACTACACTGGGTAATCCATAATCTTGCCACTTACTGTGTGGATACATCAGTATTGAAATAACTGAGGTAACTTTATTCTCAGTAAAGAAGGATATATGTACCTTTCATAACGATAAGAAACCGGAAGGTGAATTGGCCATGATGGCCCTCAAGACATTCAGTACCATTCAGTATGTTCTTTCAATAGCTGGTCTGATAACAGGCCTCAGATCCACTCAAGATAGACACAAATGCCTGTGTAATCCACTGGGATAGGCAGCATGTCTGGAGAGAAGGAATAGGTAACGTTTCGGGTCGAGACCCTTATCCAGACTGTGCAGACTGATAACAGGCCTTAGATCTTCTTCCCTGCCTAATCCTTGAGAAATACAACAGGTAGTCAGGATGAGGTTATAGGGAGAAGGCAGGAAAATGGGGTTAGGAGGGAGAGATAGATCAGCCATGATTGAATGGCGGGGTAGACTTGATGGGCCGAATGGCCTAATTCTACTGTCACTTATGATCTTATGATCTAGTGCAAAAAGAGAAAGGAAACTGGGTACAGAGTATAGAAACAATGTAAACTAGATGCTCATTCACAAAAAGAGACACAAAAGTGCTGGAGTAACTCAGCGGGTCAGGCAGCATCCCTGTGGTACATGGATAGGTGACGTTTCGGGTTGGGGCCCTTCTTCAGACTGAAGAATATAGTGTTACATCGAAAGAGAACGTGCAGATAAAACAATGTAAATGCCACAAGATAGGTAAATCATAATAGACTGCCAGATGGACCACGACACACCAATCATATTGTTTGCATGGAGTAAAAAGGTAGACTGTGTAGCATGTTGAATGGCCACGTGTAATTCAATGAACTGAGGGGAAGGACAATCAGCAGTATGGTGCTGACCATTAGCTTGTTCCTAACGAAGACCTGTGGAAATGCACATAACCTAAGAAAAATTGTTCATAAATCATATTTGTGTGCAAATGGTTTGACATTTGCTCCATTACCGCAGAGAATAATTAATTTCTTTCGAACCAAACCTGAGGTTTCTATCGCACCGTGACTGAAATACCAAGTTTAGAAGTTCATTTTCAGGATGTGGCCAACACGGGTAAGACCAGAGTTGATCATCCATTGCCTTATACCCTGAAGTGTTGATGGTTTGACACTTTCTTGCATTGCTGCAGTCTTTCTGGTTAAAGATACTCCAGGGATGTTATCGGAGCTGGCGTTTTCAGGAGTTAGACCCAACGGCCATGAAAGAGTGAAGATACATTTGCAAGTCGGGACGAAGTGGGATTTGAGGGGAACCTGGCAGGGTGGTGTTCCAGTCTTCCTGATGTCCTTGTCTTTCTCTGTGGTGGAATTTGCAGGATTGGGAGTAGCAACTCACTTGTTTTTAACTCATTAGATAAGACGGCCAGTCTGAAAGGCAGTCTGAAGTCTATGTTTACATTATCTGTTGGGCTACTGCAAGTAAGAATTTGATTGTTCTATCTGGGACATCTGACAATAAATCACTCTTGACTCATGTCAACAGCCCAAAGATAGACACAAAAAGCTGGAGTTTTCCCCTCCCCTGACTCAGTCTGAAGAAGGGTCTCGACCCGAAACGTCACCTGTTCCTTTCCTCCAGAGATGCTGCCTGACCCACTGAGTTACTCCAGCATTTTGTGCCTGTCTTCGGTGTAAGCCAGCATCTGCAGTTCCTTCCTGCACATGTTTTAACTCATTGATATCCACCAGTGGCATATCAGATAAAAGAAGCTTACACATCGCTGAGTAAACTTTCAATCGTTTCTCAAACAGAGAAACTATTTTTAGTGACTCCAAGTTAACTTCCTGAACATCCATTCCTTTAGTTTACCATAAAGGGTTTCACAGCCAGATTAAATTGCGCTCAGCCAAGCTAATTCATCTGTCAAAACAACAACTCGCAGGTGGATGAAATGTTCTCAAAGCCAGCTGCGTGCTTCTTCCTGATACTGTACTCACTTGTGGTTTTCCCTCTGTTCCCTTTGTGTGTGAATAATGAGTGGTGACAGCAGGAGGGAAACACCTGCAACATACCCTTCCCACGCCCCCCCCCCCCCCCCCACCCACACCTGCCTGCGCCTCGCACTGCGACAGGGTCTCAGGGATGGAACTCACTTTACTGCTGTGTAATTCACTGCCGGGGCCGGCTAGCAGGTGGATTCCACCTCAAGCTGCTCACAGCACTCCGCCTGAGGAAGCAGGAATAATGACCGCAATATTTTAAATGCTGCTAACTTTGTCATCTGGCAATGAGACCGACGTGCTCTGTGAGGTGTAATGGGGAAATCATTCAAGGCTGACAATTCAGTTCCACGTCACACGTCGATATTCCCTTGTCCAGTATTTATTTATTTATTTATCTATCTATCTATCTATCTATCTATCTATCTATCTATCTATCTATCTATCTATCTATCTATCTATCTATCTATCTATCTATCTATCTATCTATCTATCTATCTATCTATCTATCTATCTATCTATCTATCTATCTATCTATCTATCTATCTATCTATCTATCTATCTATCTATCTATCTATCTATCTATCTATCTATCTATCTATCTATCTATCTATCTATCTATCTATCTATCTATCTATCTATCTATCTATCTATCTATCTATCTATCTGTCTATCTGTCTATCTGTCTATCTGTCTATCTGTCTATCTATCTGTCTGTCTGTCTGTCTGTCTGTCTGTCTGTCTGTCTGTCTGTCTGTCTGTCTGTCTGTCTGTCTGTCTGTCTGTCTGTCTGTCTGTCTGTCTGTCTGTCTATTTATTTATTTATTTATTTATTTTCCGGTCAATACAATACAACTGATTGACCATACAGTTGTGAAAGTTAATTAGTGCAAAATCATTGTATCAAAAATAAAACAATATAATCATACATGATATTTTCTGACGGAAAAAAAAGGTGTAGGCAGAAGCCAAAGCTTATTGTGCATTTTGAGTCTATCTACTGAGAATGTCGTCTGAAGAAGGGTCTTGACCCCAAATGCCACCCATTCCTTTTCTCCAGAGGTGCTGTCTGAGCCGCTGCAGTTACTCCAGCTTTTTGTGTCTATCTTTGGTTTAAACCAGCATCTGCAGTTCCTTCTGACAGAGACCGTTTGACCTGTTTTTACAAAATGTTAAATGGTCAGCTCGACATAGATGACCACATCTACACCAAACTCAAACCTATCAGGAGTAGACGAGGGCATTCGATTCAATTTGAGATACCAGCTACCAAGACAGATGTGTATAGCAATTCATTCTTCCATCACACAATTAAAGCATGGAATATTCTTCACCCTACTAGTTACTCAACCAGACGCAACTAAATTCAAGGCAACTCTTCTTCTCCAAGAAGCCCTTCTTGCTTAGGTCCATACTCCACCACCTCCAGTTTAAATTCCATTTGGAATATTTTGGAGGACCAAGAACTAAGAACCAAGAACCAAGAACCAAGAATGATAACGTTTTGCCTGCTGTCAAAACAGATGTACCATACACAGATACGATCAGTTCAAACTCATGTACTATAGGTGTAGGAAAATAACTGTAGATGCTGGTACAAATCGAAGGTATCACAAAATGCTGGACTAACTCAGTAGGTCAGGCAGCATCTCTGGAGAGAGGGAATGGGTGACGTTTCGGGTCAAGTCCCTCTGAGGTAGTGAAAATGGGAAGATGCAGAGTGCAGAATATAGTTCTCAGCATTGTAGCACACTGCAGCCCATCAGTTCCTTCGACAAAGCCCCAATGTGCTCTTTGGGATAGAGGTGAATTCAACAGTAGTACCCTATCTTATGGAAGGACCGTTCAGAAGCCTGATAACGGAGCAGAAGAAGCTGTGACATCCCAATGAGTCAATAAAGGAATTATTGCAAGAGTTCCAAAGCTAACATTCATAAGTCTAGGAACACCTGTGAAAGCAAATTAAATAATAGTGGCAATAGTGATTGTATACTATAAATTCCTTGCAGAAATTCCAGGGAAGCTCTTGCAGTATTATTCAGAGTAAATTGATGAGTACAAGAGCATTCTTAGCTCCCTCGGTCTAAGAATTCTACTTCCAGTAGTTTGCCTCCTTCTGATAATGGAGGAGGCCCAGGACAGAAAGGTCGGTATAGGAATGGGAAGGGGAGGTAAAATGGTTAGCAACTGGGAGATCCAGTAGGCCTTGGCGGACCGAGTGCAAGTGTTCGACGAAACGGTCGCTGAGTCTACGCTGAGTCTCACCGATGTGCAGGAGGCCACATCGGGAATACCAGATGCAGTAGGTGGTGAGGTTAGAGAAGGTGCACCTAAACATCTGTCTCACTTGGATGGGCTTCTAGGGTCCCTAGATGGATGTGAGGGAGAAGGTAGAGGGACAGGTGTTACATCTCCTGCAGCTGGAGGGGAAAGTGCCTGGGGAGGGGGTGGTTTGGGTGGGAAGGGATGAGTGAACCGAGAGGTTGCGGAGGGGACGGTCTCTGCAGAAGGTGGAAAGGGATGGAGATGGGATGATGTGACTGGCGGTGGGATCATGTTGGAGGTGATGAAATGTTGGAGTATGATGTGTTGGATGCAATGTGTTCGGTGGGGTGAAAGGTGAGGACCAGGGGAACTATCCTTGCCTTGTCCAGGAGGAAGGGGGAGCAAGAGCACAACTAAAGAAACGGAGGAAACGCGGGTAAGGGATCCATCTAAGACCGAAGATGGGGAAAACAACATTTACTAAAGAAAGCGGGCACCTTGGATGTCTTCAATTGGAAGGTTTCATCTTGGAAGCTGATGTGGCGGAGCTGGAGGAATTGGGAGAAGGGAACAATGCATTTTTCAGAGACAGGGAGGGAGGAAGTTTAGTCCAGGTAATGGTGGGAGTCAGTAGGTTTGCAGTAGATGCCAATCGATAGTCTGTCACCTGTAGCGGAGACAGAGAGATCAAGAAAGGGGATAGAGGTGTCAGAGAATTTGTTCTATTTCCTCCGTTGCTTTTGCGGTTCTCAGGCCTAAGTGCTGACTTTCCTCTTTGTTAATGTGTTAATGTGCGGGGATCGCTGGTCGGCATGGACCGGATGGGCCGAAGGGCCTGTTTACACAATATATCTCTAAACTAAACTACACAGTGTTGGAGGAACTCAGTAGGTCAGGCAACATCTGTAGAGGAAATGGACAGACGGAATTTTGGGTTGGGATCCATTCTGCTGACTTTCCTCTTTGGCTGTGAGGTGGTGTGGCATTTGTGGGAGTCCATGCTTTCCCGTTGCAGGTGTGTGGAAATTGTAGACTGTGACTCCTCTCCGGTTTCTCTCCCAACCCCCTTTCCCTACTTCATTTGTTTGCACAATGCCTGCTTCTCCTCTGGTGCTTCCCACCATTGTGACTTCACACAGCCCTCACACCTAAGGTGCTATTGTTGTTTGAAAGTGCAAGGCCCATTTCTGTATCGTTTAGCAAAACACAAAGGGAGGCAAGGTGGCGCAGCGGTAGAGTTGCTGCCTTACAGCGCCAGAGACCCGGGTTTGATCCTGACTGCGGGTGCTGTCTGTATGGAGTTTGTACGATCTCCCCGTGACCTGTGTGTGTTTTCTCTGGGTGTCCTGGTTTCCTCCCACACTCCAAAATCGTACAGGTTTGTAGGTTAGTTGGCTTGGTATCATTGAAAATTGTCCCTAGTGTGTGTCGGATAAGTGTTAATGTGCGGGGACCGCTGGTCGGCACAGGCCGGATGGGCCGAAGGGCCTGTTTACACAATGTATCTCTAAACTACACAAAGTGTTGGAGGAACTCAGTAGGTCAGGCAACATCTGTAGAGGATTTATTCACAAAATGCTGGAGTAACTCAGCAGGTCAGGCAGCATCTCGGGAGAGAAGGAATGGGTGACGTTTCGGGTCGAGACCCTTCTTCAGACTGATGTCGGGGGTGGGACAAAGGACTGATGTCCCACCCCCGACATCAGTCTGAAGAAGGGTCTCGACCTGAAACGTCACCCATTCCTTCTCTCCCGAGATGCTGCCTGACCTGCTGAGTTACTCCAGCATTTTGTGAATAAATCGATTTGTACCAGCATCTGCAGTTATTTTCTTATATAACATCTGTAGAGGAAATGGACAGACGCAATTTTGGGTTGGGATCCATTCTGCTGCATTATTTATTTGTCCTTTCTTGGAAAACCCTCTGACAACCACAACAGAATTCCAATTCGCTATTAATACTTTATGCACTCCAAAAGCCGATGAACAGAAGCTGCCTTCTGCTTAATTACACATATAAGAACTGCAGTTGCTTTCAATAGGAATTGCAAACATGCTCTGTGCAGAGGGATGCCATTCAGCCTCGGGAGTGCAATCTTGGAGTCCTTGGAGTGCAATCTTGTCCATTGCTAAACCCATGCCCAATCCCAAACCCATGCCCAATCCCATGCCCATTTCCATTCTCATTCTCATTCCCATTCCCATGCCCATGCCCATTCCCATTCCCATTCCCATGTCCATTCCTATGTCCATTCCCATTCCCATTCCCACACCCATTACCATTCCCATGCCCATTCCCATTCTCAGTTTCATTCCCATTCCCATCCCCATGCCCATTCCCATTCCCATGTTCATTCCTATGTTCATTCCCATTCCCATTCCCATCCCCATCCCCATGCCCATTCCCATTCCCATGTTCATTCCTATGTTCATTCCCATTCCCATTCCCATGCCTATTCCCATTCCCATGTTCATTCCTATGTTCATTCCCATTCCCATTCCCATTCTCAATCCCTTTCCCATGTCCATTCCCATTCCCATGTCCATATCCATGTGCATGTCCAGGCCCATTCCCATTCCTCTCCCCATTCCCCTCAAATACACTTCCATTGCCTTGTCAATTATACTTTTTTAAAGTGCGCTGTCCAATTCCCTTTTGACAGTGTGATAGTTCTGTTTTCATCAAAGATCGTGATTGGAGAGGGAGGACAAGTAAGAGTAGATCTTTGGACAGCGGATGGAAATGGTTCACACGAGAATAATACTGAATGCAGACACCAGCAGAGTAAAAGCTGATGGCAAGCACTTGCAGACATTGAGATCCATGACCTAATTGATGAAGTGGATTAGAAAGTACTGATGTGATGTTGGTGTTGTGAGAGGGACAGTAGGGGTAGGGTGGACTTATTGGTGAAAGGTATGGAAAGCCCCAGTCAGAGTTTCTGAACGCAGAGGGAGTGGGAAATTGGGCTTCGTGTTTCCATGTTTAATTTAGTTTAATTTAGAGATCCAATGCAAAATCAGGCCCTTCGGCCCACTGAGTCCACGCTGACCACCGATCCCCGTACATTAGCATTATCCTACACACTAGGGACAATTTGACAATTTTACTGCTGAATACAATTAACCTACAAACTTGTATGTCTTTGGAATGCTGGAGGAAACTGAAACTCCCGGAGAAGAACCATGCAGGTCACGGGGCGAACGTACAGACAGCAACCGTGGTTAGGATCGAACCCGGGACTCTGGCGCTGTAAGGCAGCAACTCTACCGCTGCGCCACCATGCCACCGGGTACGGAAAGGCTTGCGAGGTCAGCAAATAAATTTACAGTCAGCTTAAAATCAATGCCAGGCTTTGGAAAACTGTGTGAAGCATGTGACACTCTGCGATGAGAGTCAGGAGGCAAGGGTGTCCAAATCAAAAGAATGCATTTACTGGAAATCTGGAATAAAAATGGAAAACACTGCAAATAGACCATTCAGTGTATGAAAGAAGGAGTGACCTTTTCAGCATTTGCAGTTATTTCTGTAGGAATGCCCAATATGGTTTACTAGCCAGGCTTAAGCCTTCGAATGATAACATCAAATGTCAAATAATAGAGGGCATACGTTTAAGGTGAGAAGGGAAAAGTTTAAAGGAGATGTGTGGGGCGGTTTTTTTTACAGAGTGAGTGGTGGGTGACAGAAATGTGGTGCCAGGGGTGGTGGTGAAGGCAAATACGATAGTGCATTTAAAAAAGCATAAGATTGGCACATAGATATTTACTTAGCTTAATTTAGTTTATTGCCACGTGTACTGAGTACAGTGAAAATCTTTTTTGTCGCGCGCTATCCAGTCAGCGGAAAGACCATGCATGATTACAATCGAGCCGTCCACAGTGAACAGATACAGGATCAAGGGAATAATGTATAGTGCAAGATAAAGTCCAGTGAAGTCCGATGAAAGATAGCCCGAGGGCCTCCAGTTGGGTAGATGTTAGGTCAGGACAGCGCTCTCGTTGGTAATAAGTGGTGATAAGATGGTTCAGTTGGAGGCAGAGGAGATTAGTTGAACTGGGCATAACGATTGGCACAGACATTGTGGGTGGAAGGGCCTTTTGCTGTGCTGTACTGTACTGTTCTGCGTATATGAGGTTTGTGAGGCAAGAGTTTTCACACGGTGTGGTGGTTGTTGGTTGAACCGCTGGATTTAGATATGACAGTGATGTTTAAGAGGCATTCAGACAGACTCATGAGCTGGCAGGGAATTGAGAGGTCAAGCTGGAAAGGGTAGAGAGAAGATTTACAAGGATGTCACTAGGATTAGCGGGTCTGAGCACTAGGGAGAGGTTGAGTGGGCTGTGACTCTATGCCTTGGAGCGCAGGAGGATGAGGGGTGATCTTATTGAGGTATATACAATCATGAGAGGAATAGATTGAGGAATAGATGCACAGAGTTTCTTGCCCAGAGGACAGGTTTACGGTGAAAGGGAAAAATTTAATAGGAATCTGAGGGGTAACATTTTCACACAAAGGCTGGAGGGTGTATGGAACAAGCTGCCAGAGGAGATAGTTGAGGCAGCGACTATCCCAACATTTAAGAAACATTTAGGTATATGGATAGGACAGGTGTGGAGGGATGTGGACCAAATGCAGGCAGGTGGGACTAGTGTAGCTGGGACTCAGGGCCGTCTTAACGCATGGGCCTGATGGGCACTTGCCCGAGGCCCCACGAGCATAGGGGCCCCATGCTGATCTGTGTATGTTAAGTGACTTGCAATAAATAAATACTACTTTAAAAATGTAGGTTCAATAAGTGCTTTTTTCGCAACATGTTCGGTCCCTAAGTGCTTCTCACAGCGATCTGTAAGTGCTTTTCGCAACAATGTAGCACCCTAAGTCCATCGCTAAGTGCTTTTCGGTAAGTGCTTTTCGCCAGCACGACAGGGGGGGGGGGGGGGGCTGGTAGGGAAAGGGGGGTGGGGGAGAGTAACGGTAGGGGCCCCAGTACACTGCTTTGCCCGGGGGCCCATAATGCTGTAAAAACGGCCCTGCTGGGACTGGTGTAGCTGGGACATGTTGGCCGGCATGGGCAATTTGGGCTGAAGGGCCTGTTTCCACACTGCCTCACTCTATGACTCGATGTGCTTGCAAATGGAGTTAGTTGGATTAGCATCATAGTTGATACAGATGTGATGGGTTGAAAAGGCCTGTTCCAGCACTGTTCTGTTCTATAAATATAGTGAATGATTTAAATTACCCTTGCTGACTTAATAAATGAAGGCAAAAGCCTAAGTGTGTTCTCTTCACATTTATTCTAATTGACAATAGTTCCTGGCGAAATGGAATTATGAATCTTTAATAAAATCACTCTCTTAGGACGGTGATTACTACTTTTTAATTAAACTAGATCCATTGCAATTGGTTCAGTAAACAGGCAATTGTTCATTAACTTTAGACACACTCCCTTTAAAGAGCAATCACTAAAGTTATCATTATGATTTGACTCACCGTCACAGTAACAGAAATTTGCTGCAGCATAGATGGCTATTCAGACCATCAAGTCAATGCTTGTACCCTACAGAGCAAAGTTGCCCTTCTCATTCCTTGGCCTTTCCCCCTGGGGCACTGCAAATTAACCATTTCTTAAATTTGGATTTAATTGAATTTGAATTGAATTGAATTGAAACTCAATTAATTCAAACTCAGCATCCTGTGTGACTGCTGAGACAGCAGTGCATAATGCTTGGGTTGATTTTCATCTTCAATCTATTTTTTAATGCATCTTCAAGGTCTGGGAATCACTGGCATTTATTCCCCATTCTGAAATGCCTTTGTTAAAATGGTGGTGTTTGTTAAATGCAGTTCTTCTGGTGAAGGTGCTGCTGGGAAAGAGTTCCAGGGTTTAAACCCATTAACAATAAAGGATCGGCAATATCTTTCCAAGTCTGGACTACTTTCTACCTCATTGGTGACCCTCGGACTCTCCTTGATCGGACTTTGCTGCCTTTACCTTGTACTAAATGTTAACCCCTTATCATGTATCTTTTACACTGTAAATGGCTCAATTGTAATCATGTGTTGTCTTTCTGCCGACTGGTTAGCACGCAACAATAGATTTTTCACTGTACCTCGGTACACGTGACAATAAACAAAACTGAACCGAACTGATGTCTTGGAGGGAACATGCAATTCAATAACTCAATGACACTTTATTGTCACATGTGCTTGGTACAGTGAAATTCTTTGTTTTTGTCTACAATCCGGTAGAATCATACCACAGACTTCACCCAGGCTGTACACAAAGAACGGCATGTTTCTTGCGCCGACTAAGTTTCAAAAGTTCTTCGTACAGTCTTGTCTTCTCGTAGCGATGACCCAGTCCCGCCAGGTAGGTCCCTCTCGGTTCTTGGCGACTCCCCCCAGCTGGGTCCCTCTCAGTTCTCGGCACTGTGTCCCTCTCAGTTCTTGGTGGCCTGTCTGCTGGGTTGCTCTCGGTGGCCTGTCTGCTGGGTTGCTCTCGGTGGCCTGTCTGCTGGGTTGCTCTTGGTGGCCTGTCTGCTGGGTTGCTCTTGGTGGCCTGTCTGCTGGGTTGCTCTTGGTGGCCTGTCTGCTGGGTTGCTCTTGGTGGCCTGTCTGCTGGGTTGCTCTTGATGGCCTGTCTGCTGGGTTGCTCTCGGTGGCCTGTCTGCTGGGTTGCTCTTGGTGGCCTGTCTGCTGGGTTGCTCTTGGTGGCCTGTCTGCTGGGTTGCTCTTGGTGGCCTGTCTGCTGGGTTGCTCTCGGTGGCCTGTCTGCTGGGTTGCTCTTGGTGGCCTGTCTGCTGGGTTGCTCTTGGTGGCCTGTCTGCTGGGTTGCTCTTGGTGGCCTGTCTGCTGGGTTGCTCTTGGTGGCCTGTCTGCTGGGTTGCTCTTGGTGGCCTGTCTGCTGGCCTGTCTAGGTCGTGGTGTTCCCATGCAGTTGCTTCCCTTGCCATTCTTGTTGGTTAGAGATCTTGCACTTGGGGGAAGATGCTGTCAAAGCAGCTGGGTTGACTGCAGCACGTTTTGTAGAAGGCACGCACACTGCAGTCATGCTGCACGGTCCCACCATCGTTGAATGTTGCTCGAGTCACACTTATCCGGATGAGTTGAAGGGAGTCCTCCCATTCCTGGCGCGGTGTCTTCCAGATACTGGAAAGTCTTTGGATTTCTGGAGGTGTCTAACTTGCCGCCACTGATTTTGCTCTGATGGTGGAATATTCATGTGCTGGGCCACGTGAGTTTCTGAGCAATGTTGATGATGCCGAACTTGGCAATGATAATACCACTGAACATCAGAGGGAGCTGGTTAACCCCTGTTTCATTGGAGATAGTTACTGCTTGCCATTTTGTCATGCAGTCATAGAGCCATAGGTTCAAGCTGATCATCAAGTTCTCATCCACACTGTTCCCTGTTACCCTGTTGTCATAGAAAGCCTTCTCTGCTTTGGCTATTCAAGTGCTCATCTAGATAAAGTCATTGAGTCATACAGCACAGAAGGAGGCCCTTCGGCCCGACTTGTCCATGTTGACCAAGATGCACCGTCTATTCTCTCCCCTCATTTGCCTGAATTTGACCCATTTCTTTAAACTTATCCAATCCATGTACCTGCCCAAGTATCTTTTAAATGTTGTTGTATCTGTCTCAACTACTTCCTCTCGCAGCTCATTCCATATATACCTACTAATGACTATGTGGAAAAATTTACCCCATAAATCTTTCCCATCTCACCATCAACTTATGCCCTCTAGTTCTTGATTCCCCTACCATGGGAGTAAATCTCTAAGTATTTACTCAAAGGTAGACACAAAATGCTGGAGTAACTCAGCTGGTCAGGCAGCATCTCTGGAGAGAAGGAATGGGTGGCGTTTCGGGTCGAGACCCTTCTTCAGACTGTATTTACTCACATGATTTTATCTACCTTTATAAAATCACCCCTCAGCCTCTTGCACTCCAAGCCTTCTCTGCTTTGGCTATTCAAGTGCTCATCTAGATAGAGTCATTGAGTCATACAGCACAGAAGGAGGCCCTTCGGCCCGACTTGTCCATGTTGACCAAGATGCCCTGTCTATTCTCTCCCCTCATTTGCCTGAATCACCCCTCAGCCTGCCCAGACTCTCCCTATAACTCAGGGTAGCATGGTGGCGTAGTGGCAGATTTGCTGCCTTACAGCGCTTACAGCGCCAGAGACCCAGATTCAATCCCGACTATGGGTGCTGTGTGTATGGAGTTTGTACGTTCTCCCCGTGACTGCGTGGATCTTCGCCAAGTTCTTCGGTTTCCTCCCACAATCCAAAGATGTACAGGTTTGTAGGTTAATTGGCTTTGTATAAATGTAAAAAATTGTCCCCAGTTGGATAGTGTTAATGTGCAGGGATCGCTGGTCGGTGCAGACTTGGTTCTGCGCTGTATCTCTAAACTAAACTAAACTAAACTTAGGCCCTCAAGTCCTGGCAACATCCCCATGCATCTCAACATCCTTCCCAGTTTAACTGAGCGAGGATTGTAGTAACATTTACTTCATTGGTTATGTTTAGAACCTCCTTATGAAAAATTCCTTTAATAAAGTCCTCTTCCTAAGCTAAAATTCCAATATATCTTCCATGGTTTGTTTACTGAGCAGCAAGACAGGGACCTATTGACATATTTATACAGAGAACAGAGGTTGTTTGTACGAAAGACCTCAAAACTGCCTTCAGTAGATAAAATTGAATTGTACAGGATTCACAGAACAACATCAAGTCTTCTTCAGTGTGCAGATACCCTGTATATTTTTTAGACCTTTAAGACGTTTAGAGACACAGCCCTTTGGTCCACCGAGCCCACACCGACCAGCGATCACCCCGTACACAAGCACTATCCTACACACTGGGGACAATTTACAATCTTTTTTCACCAAAGCCAATTAACCTATAAACTTGTACGTCTTTGGAATGTGGGAGAAAACAGTAGCACCCGGGGAAAACACACACGATCACGGGGAGAATGGACAAACTCCGTACAGGCAGCAACCGTAGTCAGGATTGAACCCGGATCTCTGGCGCTGCAAGGCAGCGACTCCACCACTGCACCACCGTGCCGCTCCATTTTCAAAAATAGAGACCAGGGTTCAAATACGCATTTCTGGACACATTCTGTTAAAATCCACTACTGTCAGGGCTGACGAGCAAGGCAGAAAGTGTAAATGCTAAGAAAACTCTTCCACCATTGATGGTCATTATTTCTAACAGAGATTTTCTGAGCAACCATCTTTCCTCCATTTACTACCAATCCAGTGCAAAGTGCCCCACTATAGTGACACTGAATGGATTCCTTAGAACAGCTAATACAGTGATAGTTGACTGGGACTGATGTCCCCAGAAACATGAGAATTAATGCTAGAATGAATACTGGAGAAACACAATGCGATCACCTGTTTTAAGGTCATAAGTGATAGGAGCAGAATTAGGCCATTCGGCCCATCAAGTCTACTCCGCCATTCAATCATGGCTAATCTATCTCTCCCTCCTAACCCCATTCATCTGCCTTCTCCCCTGTAACCCCTGTTTTACGGCAGATGCACTGTTGAGCCTGCCCACAACATCATAGGAGATCCTCATCCTTCTTTTTGATTTCTGCTTACACTTTTACTGGTTCTTTCTGGCCTTCATTAGGACTCACCATCAAGCCTTCACAAAGCAATTTGCAGGCCAAACATTGCAAATAGTGCCGTTGACACATGGTATGTATACTTCTGGGTACAAATGCAGTAGCACTGCCAAAGAAAACAGACAAAGAGCTCATCAACCCCAAAGCCAGCGTGGTGTATATAAACAATTTGGACGTAAATGTAGACAGGTTGGTTAGAACGTTTGCAGGCGGCACTGACGTTGTTGGATTTACGGACAGCGAGGAAAGCTGTCATGGTACACAGCGGGATATAGATCAGCCATAGAAATGGGCAGAGTAATGGCGGATGGAGTTTAATCCGGGCAAGTATGAGACATTGCACTTGGCAAGTCCTACAGTGGACGGTATACAGTTAATGGCAAGACACTTAACAGAATTGATGTAATGGGGCACCTTGTGATCCAAGTCCAAGGTTCCCTGAAAGTGGCAACAGGCAACAGGCAACAGAGTGGTAAAGAAACCTTATTTACGTCTGAGCTTGCTTTATTGCAAGTTTATAAGCTACACTTTCCAAAATGGAAAACCAAACGTAGACACGACTTGTGGCTCTGGTCAGGAAGATTGCAGAAGGTTTGAAATATTCACTAACCCCAAGTTATACTGCAGGCCGTTAATTGTATTCCCCCCCCCACCCCCCGTTTTTGCTGCCAGGAAGATGTTTCTTCACTTTCCCAGGGCATTTGCTGACCCCGTAGAATGTCGAGGAGCTAAAAGAGTGACTACGCAGGCCGGAGAACCGTGAAGCGCCTTTTTGACTCCCCGATGCACTGGCGGGAGCAAGCAAGAGGAACATCAAGAGGTTCTTTATCCTCAAAGGTGTTCTTCTGCTTCTTGCGTTTGAGGCAGCAGAAATTATGTAACGCCCTCCAGGCGCTGCAATGTGCTGTTGTCGAGGGCCGTGAGGTCTACCCCTCCGCCAGGGGGACGGAGGACAGCGCAGTCGAAAATGCCGTGCTGCGCTGTTTGCTGGTCTGCTCCACACACGCAGGCTGCTGATGGACGCAACCCCCAACGATGCATGTTGGCGTTGAACCGGCCGACCCCTGTGCGGAGCCGGTTCAGGGCGACCCACTCTTTGCGGGGCGTGTCCGAGCCGGGTGGGGCTGTGGTGTTCGGTGCGACAGTGAATTGAGGAGGTCACAATGTCTGTTCCCAGCTGGTTCTCCATGCTCCTAGTATGTTGAAACCGGAGCCACAGAGGGTCGCTGCATGACGGGAGAAAGGGTGACGAGACGACAGGCGTTGAGGTCCCAGTTGCTGTGGATCCTGGGCGAGGTGGTGCAAAGGATGTTTGGCATCCGATGGGGCCTTGCACACCAGCCTATGAGTGAAGAACTCTCTGCGAAGCTTGGCGGATGCGATACCTGCGAGCACCGGCAGGAGATCCGTCGGAGTAGGGCGTAGGCAGCCAGTGATGATCCGCATGGTGTCGTTGAGGGTGGCGTCTAGCTTGCCGGTATGAGCGCTGCGGCACCATGCTGGGCGGCGCACTCAGCGGCGCGGTACACGAGTGGTACGAAGAGTAGATGTCCTGGCGCCCCATGACGATCTGGCCAAGCAACGCAGGAGGTTGTTCCGTGCCAAGACTTTAGCACGGAGAGCTTCAAGGTGTTGCTTGTAGGTCAGCTGCCGATCTAGTTTCACCCCGAGGTATGTAGGAAATGGGTTGATGGGTAGGGGTGACCCATTGAGGGTGACGGTTAGCTGGCGTTGAGCTTCCTTGTTGTTCAGGTGAAAGGTGATCAAAGGCGTTCAGAAAGCAAGACAGGGAATTGTGCCAACGCCTGACAGACATGCACCAATTCGCCCTGCTGCAGTCATAGAAACATAGAAACATAGAAACATAGAAAATGGGTGCGGGAGTAGGCCATTCGGCCCTTCGAGCCAGCACCGCCATTCAATATGATCATGGCTGATCGTCCAGAATCAGTACCCCGTTCCTGCTTTCACCCCATATCCCTTGATTTTGTTACCCCCTAAGAGCTATATCTAACTCTCTCTTGAAAACATCCAGTGAATTGGCCTCCACTGCCTTCTGTGGCAGAGAATTCCACAGATTCACAACTCTCTGGGTGAAAAAGTTTTTCCTCATCTCAATCCT